>NC_057006.1:3304327-3525187 GCF_000002595.2 Chlamydomonas reinhardtii
CACCCACCCACCCACCCACCCACCCACCCATCCATCCACCACGCACCACCCAGCCTACGCAGCCAGCCTGGGCCCCCACCTGGGCACCTGGACGCTGCCCTACCGGCTGCCCCGCACCTCGCACCTGTATGTGGGGGTCATGCACGGCGCGCATCAGGTGCCACATGTGCAGCCGCAGGATCACCGCCGGGTCGTTGATGGGCAGCAGGCAGCGCGGCCGCAGCAGCGTCACCGCCGCGCCGTCGCGCGTCCTGCGGCCGGCACGGCGCCGGGAGCAGCAGGGGTCATGAGGCGTGAGCATGAAGCCGCGCAGGAGCGGGCGCAGAAGTGCGTGGAGCTGTGATGTTGTGGCAATGGAAGGGTGGCGGCAGGTTTCAGTTGCTGACTGGTCATCACGCCGCCGCCTTGCCGTCCTTCGGAGCGTGATGGTGCCCCGTTCCGTCAAAGCGTCAGCGTCAGATTCACACGCGTGCGCATGACCCAAACAAACACCACCCCGGCCCCTGACCCCAGCACATAGAAGAAAAGCTCACATGCGCCTACGCACACCTGTGCTCGGGGCTGAGCATGTTGCACATGAATCCCTTGGCCATGATGTCGCTGAACGCCTCGCCACGCAGCTCCGCCACCTGCTTGAATGCACAGATTGAATCAGCAGCCAGCCGACAGCGCGGCGCATTCGCAGGCTCCTCCACAGGAGGAGGTTTATCATGCGGGCACAACACGCCTCCCTTCCCATTTGATAACGCAACGGCAGGAGCGACCGGTCTGACTGGGCGCAGAAACCCAGATTCTGCCGGACCCATGGTCTCCTCCTCTTCCTCCTCTTCCTCGTAGCGCGCCCCTTATCGTGCTCACATCCCCCAGCGCGTCTCGGCAGTCGTGCATCCAGCGCTCCAGTGCCGCCAGCCGCCCCATGGCCTTGGCGGCGTCGAACTTGGCCCAGCGCAGGAACATGAGCAGGTAGGCGTCATCGGTCCTGAGGGGGGAGGAGTGTGGGGGGGCTTGCGCGCGATTGGGGAAGAAAGGAGGAGGAGGCGGGTTTGGGGCAGCGCAGTGAGGGTTACATACGCGCACGAGCGTGAAAGAGGCGCAGGGGGAGCTTGCCTGACAAAAGCCGCCCCGAATATGCAAGGGTTGGGGGAAGCTGCTGGATGCCTGTCGGTTGTTGCAGATGGCTGTCTCACCGGTGGGGTCGCTGGTCGGGGTGGGTGTTGTAGTGGTCGTGAAGCGCTTTGAGGCCTACACGCAGCGCGCGTGGGAAGACGGCTGTCGGCGGACGGCTGGGGGTGGGTGCGGTGCCCCAGCACCATGCAAAACCACCAATCCCAGTGCTTGAGGACATATTAACGAAGCGACTCGGGTGTCGCCAGCAGCAAGTTAAGTTCAGTTGGACTGCATGGCCCGCCCAGCATCCCTCCGCTCGAAGACGTTGTCAAGGCGAGTCGACATTAGGGTTTCACCTGTAGCCCTGCTTTCGGGAGTCTCGTTGAGCTCCTGTGCTGCTCGCTCTACAAGTTCCGGGGGCAGGTCTGTCACCATGTTGCAGCTACGTTCTGAGGCTTTAGGTTCTCTTGGTAAGGTTCTGCAGATACAAATTCATATGATGATATAGCCACATATTTCCCGGCTGGGTCGGCGTAAGCTTGCGCACCAGCTCGCGGACTTTCCTTCGCCTCATCAGGTTCAGGGTTTTAGGGTCAGGTTCAGGGTCAGGGTCAGGGTCAGGTTCGGAATAAGGGTTCAGGTTCAGGTTCAGGTTCGGAGTCAGGTTCAGGGTCAGGTTTGGGATGACAGGCTGGGGGGGGGGGGGAGGCACACGGGTATGACGCCGGTCTGGGAGAGGGGTCAAACGGCAGGGGCTGTAACATGCACATACGTGGTTGTACAAATTTGGGTTCTTTGTACAACCACGTATGTAGCTGCACCGACATGGGCGGCCTGCCCCCGCGCGCCGGCGCAATTGCTGGTAGGCTCAGTGGCGCGGAACAAGCACGGCGCAGAGAAACTGCGATCGTCGCCGCGCCACTGAGCCTACCAGCAGTTGCGCCGGCGCGCTGGGGCAGGCCGCCCATGTCGGTGCCACCGGCAGCCGCGTCTCCACCTCGCATGCCAAGGAACGCATACCCGTGAATACTTAAATGCGCTTGCAGGTCTGCAATGCACCAGGTGTCAAGGCGTCAAGTGGCAATGCAAAGCCGAGCAAGTGTGCACGGGCGGGCGGGCGGGCGGCATGCCTGCTTAGCGCCGCGCCGCTGCCTGGCTCCCCACGGCGCCTCCCCGCAGCTATGACGTACAGGCGACTGCAGCAGAGCCTGGTTGCTGGTGCTGTCCAACGACAGACGGTCAGGAGAGCCAGCCATTTCGGAACTAATAATGCCCGACAACACCTTCCCGCGCTAAATACCCGGTGGGATGAATGTGACGCACCGGATCACCCCATGGGTCGGCTCCGGAACCTGCAGACAGCTCTGGATCTCCTTGTTCGGGGCAATCGCCGGTGACTCTGACAGGCGCACGATCGGCGGGGTGACAGGCAGCGCAGCCGCAACACCAGTAATGCCCGTCGGCGCGGCGGGCTGCTGGCCAGCGCCCCCGGTCGCTGCGTCGCCTGCAGGCAGAGCCCCCTGTGGGTGCGGTGCAACAAGAAGGGAAGCACTTGAGCGACCATGGGAAGGAAGCGGCTGGCGACAAGCAAAGCGGCGCTAGGCTAGGTGGCGCTGCGGCGCGGCCGAATCCGTCGCCCACCAAGGACCACACGCCCCTCACCTAAACCCCCACCGGCCAGCGCGCCTGGCCCTAGCTTCGCCGGCGTCTTCCCGCTCCAGCACCCCTACCTGCCCCACTACCCCCACACCTTTCCCCCGTGCTGTTCGGGCTGGATGCAAGCAAGCCGCGCGCAACTCACCCGGACTTGGAACATGCGGGGGCTGGGGAGCTGTGCAGGCCCGCCAGCCGCGCGCGCGGCGGCCTGCAGCAATTCGCCTAGCCCTCTTCGTCCGCCTCGCCAGCAGTGGCTCCGGCGTCGCCGCGGCCTGCTTGAAGCGCGGCGGTGGTGCATTCGGGTGTGACACCCGCATGCATGCCCGCAACTGGTGGCGAGCTCGTCGCTGGACCAGCCGTTGAGGTCGTCAAGCAGTGGCTGGGTCGGCGTAAGCTTGCGCACCAGCTCGCGGACTTTCCTTCGCCTCATCGCCAGGTTCAGGTTCAGGGTTTTAGGGTCAGGTTCAGGTTTAGGTTCAGATTCAGGGTCAGGTTCGGAGTCAGGGTTCAGGTTCAGGGTCAGGTTTGGGATGACAGGGGGGGTGACAGGTGGGGCCGTGGGGCGCTGGGTGCGTCCCGGCTGGAGGGCGCGGGATAATGGTGCTGGGGGCCGAGGGCGCGCCCCCACACCGCCAGCACCAGCGGCGGCCGCAAGTGTCAGATAAGTTGGCTGTAGGGACACGCGCGGTAAGACCCCCCACCCCAGATAGTATTTGCCAACTGAGTTTGGACAAATGGGGGCGTGCATGCAACTACAAACGCACTCAGCTCATCAATGTTGCCCCTGTGAACCGCTTATGCAGCTGCAGTTCTCCTTGCCGCGCGACTGTCTCCTGGATTGGTTCAACGTTACCCCCCTGTGAACACCCCACCCCTGCCCCGATCTCGCTCCCCTTTTTGTCCCCTCTGACTTCCCGTTTCGTGACTTTCGTCCCCCCCTGACTTGATTCCACTTCCTCACCCCTGCTCTGCTGCACACACCATTCGCCAGTAATTACCTGCATGTTTAGCAGTGGTAATAGGCTCGTGGGCAAGCAAGCGATCTGTGCGCGTTGGCGTCTCTGCCTCGCGGCCGGTTGTTCAGTTACAAGGCGCCAGCCACGGCTGAAGAGTGCCTCTGCTTCCGTCCCCTCCTCCCAGCACCCGGGAAAACATGCATGTATGGGAGAAAGAATCTATGCAGGAGAGCGTAAGGGAAGCTGGAAAAAAAAGAGAGGGAGCCGCAAGGGGTGCATGTGCAGCTACGCACTACCAAGTAAAAGCGCATGGTAGCCTTCGCCACCACAGCCCCCCGTGGCGTAGGGAAGCGGTGGTAAAATAGGTGCGATCCAGATTTCGGGGCGGTCTCAGTTGCGGGCACAAACTCACGGTCTCTCTCACACGCTCAGCCCATCCACTCCACGCTAACCTACCGTCAAGCTGATCAAGCCGTACCTGCTACTGCCAACCAACCACGCAGCTGCATGCTGTTCCCGGCAATCAATCAGTTCCCGTCTGCGTGCCAGCGCACCCACGCAAGCGTGCCTCATCAGCCCACCCGAGGTACTCCTTATTCATCTATCTTGCTGCCACACTCGCCATATCCCGTATACACCTATCGCTACCTGTGCATATGTCACAGTTCGTATGCATCTCATCCCGGCTTGCACCTTTGCTTGCCCACCCCCGCACATGAACCCGCATGCTGCTGCTTAGCCTCGTGCTCAAGTAAACCCTGGCAGCAAGCATCCCATGCTACCTGCTGCTTCCCACAGTGTCATACACGCCTTTTCATCTCTACCCTCTTGCACCACCTCACTTCTTTGTGGCACTGACGGCAGGGTCAGCAGCTGCAGGCACCGGCTCAGCCGGCGCAGCCGCCGCAGCAGCAGCCGGCGCCGGCTCGGCCGGAGCCGCCGCAGCCGCCGGAGCCGGCTCTGCCGGAGCCGCAGCCGGAGCAGCAGCCGGCGCCGCAGCGGGCGCAGCCTTCGCCGCGGCGTTAGCCGCGGCCGCCATGAATGCAGACGCGGCGCCGCCAGGCGCGCCCGCGCCCGCTGCCGCCGCCGTGGGGCCGGCGGCGGCGCCGCCGGAGGCCATGCCAGGAACCATGGCGTCGCCGGGCGTGTCCTTGGTGATGTTGATGGAGGTGGTCATGTTGACGTAGTCGGCTTTGGAGAAGGCGGGCGGCGGGAACAGCACTCGCGATATGGAGTGCGCCACGCCGTTCGAGGCCAGCATGTCGGGCTCTGTGAGCGAGGCACACTGCACGCCGGTGCCGGCCGCGCAGGAGCAGCGCTGGCAGGTGCGCTGGCAGAAGCCGCCTTGCCACTGCGGGATGGATGGGTACATGGGTGGGTGGTGGGCGGTGGGCGATGGAAGGAGGTGCGCGGGTTAGCGTCAGGGGAACAGGGTGGCGGGTAAGGGGCTGACGGGTGGGTACGGGTGGTTGCCCACATAGCGTGTGAGGAATGCACTACCGGGGGAAAGGAATGGTACGTTGGCGCAATGCGTGCGTGCTCCAACCCCTCACGTGCAGACCATCCATGCGCACAGCCACCCAGCAGTACCATGTCATGTGCTGCCCACGGCCCCGCGGCCCTGCTGCCCCTGCGGCCCCTGCGGCCCGCCCTTGCCAGCCCCTGCATCTCCCGCGCGCACACACGCACCTGTGCCGCCAGAGCGCTGATCATGAATGGGAAGTAGCACTTGTCGAACTTGACCTGCTCCTCGCAGGTGTAGTTGTCGGGCGTGGGCTTGTCCACACAGTTGTCGTGCAGCATCACCACGCCCTCGGTCCTGAGGGGGCGGGGGAAAGGGGAAAGGGTGGCGATGAAGGGAGGGGAGGGAATGGGGAGGGAAAGGCGAGGGTCCAGCGAGGGAGGAGCAGAGAGAGGCTGCATGCTCCCATTCTTAAGATGGTGCACTTTGGGTGGTTTGTGTCTTCGTTGCAACACCACTCCGGGCCAACGGGCTGCGCGGGCGCGGGCTCGGCACCGCGGCGGGGGGGTGGGTTCTCACATGCATGGGTCGTTGAAGGGGATGACCTCCACGCCACGTGCCGTGAAGATGGGCGTGTTGTTGAACATGTACTCTGTGCGTAGGGGAGGCAGGGCGAGGGGGAGGGGGAATCGAGGGGAAGGGCAGGGGGAATCGAGGGGAAGGGCGGGGGGAATCCAGGGGAGGGGAGGAGGCAAGCCACGGGCGAGATACCTGCTGCTCACCGCATCCCAGACGCCGTGGTGTCCGCCAGCCAGCCACACCCCCTACCACGCAGGCTGCTGCTCCCCGGCTGACCTTTCCCGCCGCCTTTGCCCGCAACCTGCTTGCCCCTTCTTGTCCCTCCGGCCGCCCCTCCACCCAGAGTCCCTACCCACTACCCACCCGTGGTGTACAGCCCGGGCACGACGTGGTACTGCAGGATGTCGGGCAGCTCGGGCAGCTGGAAGAACAGGTCCAGCGGCAGGCGCCGGCCGCCGCCGCCCAGCTGCCGCAGCAGCGTCTCAAAGGCATCATCGGTGGGTGCCAGGATCTGGGGGGGACGTAGGTATGGGGTGGATGTGTGTGTGTGTGTGTGTGTGTTACCGGTGCTTAAAGCATACTGAAGAAGACCCGCGCGCTGATGCATACAGACTACAGAGAGATGTGTGTGTGTGTGCGTGTGTATGTGGTGATGGTTGGGAGGGAAGGGCAGGTAACAGCTTTTGGGGTGCCGTTCAGTTGGATGCATGGCTGGGGTGGGGCCTGTGGGAGGGGCGCGTGGGAGTGCAGGTGCAGCACGCGCGTCGACATTTTACTCACTGTGAAGGGACCAGCCGCGGGTATGCCGGCCGGGGGCGGCGGCGGTGGGGGAGGGGGCGGCGGGGGAGGCGGAAGCTTGGAGCGGTCCTGTGGGTGGGTGGCCGGACGAGGAAGCATGGCAGCTTTCAAGAAACTCATGCGAATGACACGGTGCCTCGTGCCCTCCCGGCATGCATCTTTGTGTCTCTCGTTGCTGTCTGCTGGGAACGGTGAAAGCAGCCCCATTCCCCGCACACTCCCGCACACCCCCGCCGCACCCACCACGCTGAATCCGAACCACCAGGGGAACTGCGGCGCCACGTCCGTGGACTCCTTGGGCTTGGGCTTCTGCAGCAACAGGCGCAGTGGGCGGGCGGGCGGGCGGTAGGAGCTTGGCACGCCCATTGCGGCAGCAGTATCCCAAGTAAGGAAGGCCAGGGCTTCAAGCCCGGACCAGGACCTCAAGGGCCTCGCTCCAGCGAGATGCTCAAGGGCCTCACGGGCCACCACAGGAGAGGCTCATCAGTCACCAAAGAGCTGCCGCGGTGTGCACCGTATGCTGCCCGTGCCGAGCGGACCAAGCGCTCTATGCTGTGGCCCTGCCCCATCCAAGCAACGCCGCCCCTTGATGTTATCGCCCCGCCAACCCCTGCCCCCCAAACCCACCGCACCTCCGGCAGTGTGTAGTCGGGTGCTGAGGCCGCCACCAGCAGTTTGTCCATGCCGGTCACCTGCAGTGCAGTGGGTTGGGACGTAGGATTGAGGCAGGTATGCGCAGGAGTTGGGAAAGTATCTTATGCCAAAGCGAATTTGCACAAAACTCAGGTCCAAGTGCACGTGGGTTGGGAGAGGCAGAAGGGCGAGACCGCACGTGCCCAAAGCCCCAAACTTTACTATATAAACGCCAGTACCGTACAAGTTCAGCCACACACACACACACACACACACCTCCAGTGCCTGCAGCAGGATTTTGTGGCTTCCGGCCGCGCGCAGCACCGCCAGCACGTCTTCCATTTCGGGCAGGCTCTGATACGAGCCATCCGGCTGAGGGTGCGGGTGCGCGTGGGCACGAGTGGTGGGGGTGAAAAATGCGAGCAAGAGCAGAAACCGGCGGAGGCGCGGAGCGGGGGCAGTTTCGCATCTTAAACGTAGGACACGAATCTTGAACGCTATGCACACGCAAGGGAAACACACAACGTATTTCCTCGCACCCGCACCCTGCCCCCGCCGCCCCACCCCGCCACCCCCTCAGCCACCTGCAGGTGCAGTGCGCTGCCCATGTCCGCGTTGGCCCACTTGGCGGTGGCAGTGAGCTTGCCGCTGGGGTCGAACAGGTTCACCTCGTCCCTGTGTGTGTGTGTGTGCGTGTGTGTGCATGTGTGTGTGTGTGTGCATATGCGTTTGTGTGCGTGTGTGTGCGCGTGTTTGACATTGGCATGCAGGGGCCTTGCAGTACATGTGTTTGCGTTGCGTCGAGGCGCCACCGTGCAGATGCAACACGCATCCAGGTAGGCACCGCCAGCAGCCTGAATCCGGTACGCACGCACGTACTGCACGCACCCAAACGCTTGCATGCAACGAAGCCGCTAACCTACACCCGCGCCCCAGCCCCCTCACCGCCGCACGCACACCTGAAGCTGAGGCTGAAGGGGAAGCCGCAGGGGTTGGTGGAGTCATTCTTGGGCGTTAGCGCCAGAATACGGCTGGGATCGATGGTGAAGTTGCCAACGCCTCCGCAGTTGGTGGGGTCGGCTCCGAAGACCAGGTTGGCGGCGGCGGGGACGGAGCGCGTGTCGCTGTCTGTGGGGGCATGAGGGCGGTGCGTGGAGGCATGGGGAGCAAGGGCAGGGGGGGGGGGCGGGAGCGGTGTTGGGCGGGCGGGCACAATGTGCGCGGAGGCAGGCTAAAGCCCCTCCACCGTCACGCACCCTCGTACCTCCACCCCCAAATGCCAGGCCACGCCACACCCAGCGCCAGCACACCCACCCACACGCCCAGTGCCTCCCGAGCGACATAGTGTTAATGTCCCTAAGCGCAGCAACCCACCCACCCAGCCACCCACGCACCCGTGAGCCTCCAGCCGGTGAGGTTGGCCGTCTGTCCGCCCACATTGCGCAGCACTACCAGCGGGCTGGCGCCGGGGGCGGGGTAGGCGACGACCCGGTCGATCACCACCTTGGCTGGCGTCTTGCCCTGGCACAGCGGCGGCGGCGCAAACGGGTTGTCCTCATCATCGCCTGCCGCGGGTGCGCCTGCGGCACCTGCTGCTCCGCCGTCACTGGCGTCAGCGAGGGCGCCCGGCGTCGCAGCGGCGGTCCCGGCAGGTGGAGGCGGAGCCGGCTTGGCGGCGGGTGCTGCTGCTGGCGGCGGCGCCGCCGCCGCCGGCGGGGGAGCGGGGGCAGGAGCCGGTGCGGCGGCGGGCGCCGCGCTGAATTGGCCCATGGCGCTGAAAGCTCCGAACACGAGCAGCGTGCCCACGACTGCCAGAAGCTGTAGCCGCCCGCCGGGTAGGAACCCCGGGCGAGGTGAGAGGCGCGCCCGGCCGTGGCTGCTGCTACTGCCGCCAGCGGTGGCGGCGGGGCTACTGCCGGCCCGCCGGCTGGGGCGGAGCTGGGTGCCCATCCTCTCACGCTGTGAAGTGGCTACTGCTGCTACTACTGCTGCTGCTACTGCCTCCTAGTGATGTTGACACGAGGGAGAAAAGAGGAGCAACTGCGAACAGCAGCCGCAGCAGCCGCACTACTGCGGGCCCTGTGCGGCTTTCTGTTTAGGGTGTCGACTAAACCGCCAAGTGGCAATTGAAGCAGGAGCAGATGTGCGGATGGGTGCAGTGGTGTGCGGTGGGTGGTGTGCCGAAGGCCGAGTGCTGAAGTGAGTTGAGCCCGTTAAGGGCTATATTCCTCCAACCTCCACCGGCACCGTGTCAGGCTGCCCCATGCAAACCCGGGGATGAAAGCTCGTGACGGTTTGAGAGGTGGTTTGCTTGACAGTTGAGGACCACGCTGCGACGAGAGCCTCGGTCAACCCAACATAAAAGGAGCGAGCGAGGTCAAAGCGTGCGCTGTAGTTTGTCGTGTTTGTGGAAAGGGCGGCAGGGATCACAGCCTACGGGCAGGGACTGAAGGATGGAGCCGAGTGCAGCAGACCCGCCGTGAGGCAACGTACACAGGGGAAGGCGGTTGCGGCAGGCCCTTCTCCTGGGTCGCGCTCTCAGGGGCGAGGTCGAGGCAGGGGAGTTGACGCGAGATTATATATAATCGCTGCGGCGGCGGGGAATGCAGCCGAATCCCCCAGACCGTAGTGTGCACGCTGCGCTTCCGAGGGGAGCACGGGAAGGGGGCATCACGGAGGCCCGACTGAGAATCGCTTTCCCAGCCAACAGCACCATACATGTGTGCGTGAGCCGCGATCGATACTGTGCCAGAATCCACAGCTGTAAAGCGCAGAGGGGTGTGTGCCTTGCGACGGGCGCGTGTGCAAGCGCTGCACACCTTCCACGCGCGGGTCGCTACGGGGGAAGGAGGCCGCTGGCTGATCAACAGGTCGCGAGCAATGGGTCGCCAGCTTTGCCTCTTTTCTTCTTGTCTGGAACATAGCTCCTATGTTGAAAAGGCGTTTGATGGAGCCTTTCCAGCAACTCCTGACCCACGGGTGACGGTGTGACGTCAGGGCTCGATCGGCCGCCCGGTTGCGTCATGGCCGCGGCAGCCCGGAGCTTTTAAGCGGCGGGTCAGAATGCCCGGTCAAACTCCTAAGGCCTTTCTCCACCTCATCACCAGTCATACAAACAGAAACCAGCGCAACTCAAGCCTTCTAGCTACACCTCAAACAAGCTAAGAAACAAGATGGCGTCGATGGAGACCAAGAACGAGTGAGTTTGCGGCGGAGCGAGCGCGCGGCCCCTGCTGCCAGCAGCAGTGCCGCGTCAAAGTGGGATTGGTGGCGGGGCGGTCGCAGCTGAATGCTACACCCTTCTAGCTAGCTTTGCGCCTGCTCAACCAAGCGGCGCGGTGTTTGCCTGCGTGCGCCCTTCCTAACCACGCGTCCTCCACGCTCACCACGCCCGCCACCGCAAAGGCAGTCAAGTGCCCCGCATGCCTCCCATGACATTCCTCTATTTGCCACCACCATGCTTACCCTCGGTCGTGTCCACAGGGTGGCTCAGGAGAAGTACGGCAAGGTGTGTGTATGTGTGTGTGTGTGGAGAGGGCGGTTAATCGGTTGGGCAGCAGCATGGGCTACATGGGCAGTCAGTTGCGTCAATCGGGCCAGGGCCTTCTCACTGCCATCGTTGGACACACAGCATCATCACAGCGCGGCGCACGATCTCGCACGTCTCGTGCCACGCGCCCACCCTGCTGCTGCATGTGTCTCCTGCCTTTCGACCCTCCCACCCCATCCGCTCGCGCGCTGCACAACTCGTGCACCCAGCCCCCCGCCCCTGCCCGCCTCCGAACCCACTCACCTCAATCCCACTCATCTCAACCCCGCCCCCCCCCGAACACACACACACATACACACACACACACACATACACACACACACACACAACACACACACACACACACACACACGTGCCACCACCGACAGGACTTCGAGGAGCTGAGCGGCAAGGAGCGCCAAAGCGTGGGCGGCACCATCGGCGGCAACATCCGCAAGGTAAGGGGGCGGAGGCCGTGCGCGTGGGTGGGTGCGTGTAATGGGCTGGTTGCGCAGCAGTGTGCTGCTAGTTGCGTACAGCGGAGGTACTGAGTCAACAGGATTGTTTTTGTATGGCAGGCCGGCGACGCTGTCTGAACCTGCGCTGTAACGCCTTCCTCGTAGCTAGCCTCCCGCCACCACCGCGGCACCGTGAATGCATGCCATCACCATCACTTGCATCCCACTTGCACCAGCAGCTTGCACGCACCACGCTTACAACCGCCTCTCTATCTTGCTCACCGGCCCGCTGCCGCTAATTCGGTTGCTGCTGCCGCTGCCGCTGCAGGAGGAGGGAACTGACTACTCCGAGATGGGCAAGGAGGTGAGCGAGCGAGCGGCGGGGGTTCTGGCGGGTGTGTGATGGCCATCCATCCAGTGGGAGCAGGACCTAGGGGTGGTGTGCAAACACCGTATTGCACGCTGCGCTCGTATGTGCACACGCACTGCTACATGAGTTGCCCTGCTGCTGCTGTCTCCTCGACCACATGCAACATTGCCTGCCGCCTGCCATGCCCCTATGCACGCTCACTTTGACATCGCCTGCCTGCTGCCACGCCACTAGCCCTTGATGTATCCCTCTCACCCCCTGTCCCCGCCCGCTGCCCCCGCCCTCACCATGCCTGCTGCCCAGGGCGGCAAGGTGATTCACGACCGCGCCGAGGAGGCGAAGACTGGAGGCAGCGACGAGTAGACACTAGGCCGGCTGCTGTGATATGGTGGGGCATGAGTGGGCCTAAGGCTGGGGCTTAGCTAAGGCTCCAGGCGATGAATGTGACAGGTGTCGGCAGTTGAAATTGGACTGATGTAGTGATGCTCTTGTGGAGCAGTGGCGGAGGTAGTGCACGGCGGCTAAACAAAAGGCCTAGGTGCGTTGGGCATTGCAAAGGTGGCGTTGACCAATACCGTTATCTGCACGGTGCTGTCCTACCATGACCAATACATGCCTGTGACAGTGTGATTGCCTGAGCTATTGACTCGCATGCCACCTCGGTTGGTGCAATGGTCAACGTACGCGCTTAATCCCGCCACAGTTGTAACCAAACGGTGTGAAACTGTGCCTGTCGACGTATCCAGAGCCGAGAGTGATATGAAATGGGTATCTGACAATAATGGGTATACTGGGTACTTGGGTGTGAGGGGTGCCCGCGCGCCCGGCACCCGTGTGGCCAGAACACGGCTTGTCCCGGCGGCCTGAGTGCCGGTAACGCATGCCAGCTATAGCGGCTAAGCTTGGAAGGGCGGGCCGGTGTGGCACAGATGACTAAGGCGCTTCAGGCGGCCACACTGCGCCACTCTCGCCGCACACATTCCCAGGCCCCCACGGACAACGCCACCGGCACGCAGCCGCAACCCATCCCAAACCGCTCCGCCCCCGCAGGCTCCACCTAGTATGATGTGGCTGATATTTGGGCTCTGGAATCTGCAGCCCGCGTCACTCCTGCAACCCATCACAGGCCCGAGCCGCGGCGGTTGTGCAATGGGCGTGTGCATGTGGGGGCCGCGGGCTGGTGGTTGGGCCGGGCGCCATGTTTCCAAGCGCCCATAGTGTGAACATGTGCCTCATCGACATATAAGCAGTAGCCGCTGCCTCAGTGCATCGCGGCTGTCGGGTGTTGACATGTGGCGTCAGCCTTGTCAGGGGAAGCGGCCCAGGCAAGCAGGCCTGGGCTTCGCCCTCAGCGTGACGAAACGTGAGGCGCCTTCTTGAAGCACGAAGCATATGACTGCTAGACATGTATGTAAGCCAGGATGGAAGCCCGGGGGCGGCAGGGGGGGCGGCCGAAGGGCCTGGCGGGCCCGGGCTGGCCAGGGGTTGCAAGGCGAGGGCAGCGTGTCATGGCACGGCCTGGCACACGTTGCTCGTGACGCTGGTTATCGGTGCGACAAATTCGAAATACATATAAGATACACAACACTACATAACATACGACAGAACGCATCCGGGCGGGCGGTCCGAGTTGTTCTCGCATTTGCAGCGCG
Source organism: Chlamydomonas reinhardtii (assembly GCF_000002595.2). Taxonomy (NCBI): domain Eukaryota; kingdom Viridiplantae; phylum Chlorophyta; class Chlorophyceae; order Chlamydomonadales; family Chlamydomonadaceae; genus Chlamydomonas; species Chlamydomonas reinhardtii. The sequence continues at coordinate 3,317,528 of NC_057006.1, forward strand.
AGCGACCTGCTTGCGAACAACTCAGGGTCGAGCTAGAAGTCGCCACTTTCCTGGCGTCGGTTTCTCCATATCCCTATAAGCTTATAGGCCACGGCAAATGACCGCAAACAAGATACCTTGAGGTGGGGGTAGCCCGAATCCTAGCGAAATGCGGACTCGCCAAACACGTCGGCATGCCCGCAGACGCGCCATGTGCCTCCCTCGTGCCCAGCCACGTCGCCCAACGCATGCGTATAGGTACCGATGGCTCATCTAAGCGTGCGTGGCCATTTTTGGGATCGCCGCACGGGCGCTGGCCCGTGTTTGGGTACTTGGGCGTGAGGGGCGCCCGCGCGCCCGGCACCCGTGTGGCCAGAACACGGCTTGTCCCGGCGGCCCGAGTGCCGGTAACGCATGCCAGCTATAGCGGCTAAGCTTGGAAGGGCGGGCCGGTGTGGCACAGATGACTAAGGCGCGTCAGGCGGCCACACTGCGCCATTCTGGCCGCACACATTCCCAGGCCCCCACGGACAACGCCACCGGCACGCAGCCGCAACCCATCCCAAACCGCTCCGCCCCCGCAGGCTCCACCTAGTATGATATGGCTGATGTTTGGGCTCTGAAGTCTGCAGCCCGCGTCACTCCTGCAGCCCATCACAGGCCCGAGCCGCGGCGGTTGTGCAATGGGCGTGTGCATGTGGTGGCCGCGGGCTGGTGGTTGGGCCGGGCGCCATGTTTCCAAGCGCCCATAGTGTGAACATGTGCCTCATCGAGATATAAGCAGTAGCCGCTGCCTCAGTGCATCGCGGCCGTCGGATGTTGACATGTGGCGTCAGCCTTGTCAGGGGAAGCGGCCCAGGCAAGCAGGCCTGGGCTTCGCCCTCAGCGTGACGAAACGTGAGGCGCCTTCTTGAAGCACGAAGCATATGACTGCTAGACATGTATGTAAGCCAGGATGGAAGCCCGGGGGCGGCAGGGGGGGCGGCCGAAGGGCCTGGCGGGCCCGGGCTGGCCAGGGGTTGCAAGGCGAGGGCAGCGTGTCATGGCACGGCCTGGCACACGTTGCTCGTGACGCTGGTTACCGGTGCGACAAATTCGAAATACATATAAGATACACAACACTACATAACATACGACAGAACGCATCCGGGCGGGCGGTCCGAGTTGTTCTCGCATTTGCAGCGCGAGCGACCTTCCGGCGAGCAACTCAGGGTCGAGCTAGAAGTCGCCACTTTCCTGGCGTCGGTTCCTCCATATCCCTATAAGCTTATAGGCCACGGCAAATGACCGCAAACAAGATACCTTGAGGTGGGGGTAGCCCGAATCCTAGCGAAATGCGGACTCGCCAAACACGTCGGCATGCCCGCAGACGCGCCATGTGCCTCCCTCGTGCCCAGCCACGTCGCCCAACGCATGCGTATAGGTACCGATGGCTCATCTAAGCGTGCGTGGCCATTTTTGGGATCGCCGCACGGGCGCTGGCCCGTGTTTGGGTACTTGGGCGTGAGGGGCGCCCGCGCGCCCGGCACCCGTGTGGCCAGAACACGGCTTGTCCCGGCGGCCCGAGTGCCGGTAACGCATGCCAGCTATAGCGGCTAAGCTTGGAAGGGCGGGCCGGTGTGGCACAGATGACTAAGGCGCGTCAGGCGGCCACACTGCGCCATTCTGGCCGCACACATTCCCAGGCCCCCACGGACAACGCCACCGGCACGCAGCCGCAACCCATCCCAAACCGCTCCGCCCCCGCAGGCTCCACCTAGTATGATATGGCTGATGTTTGGGCTCTGAAGTCTGCAGCCCGCGTCACTCCTGCAGCCCATCACAGGCCCGAGCCGCGGCGGTTGTGCAATGGGCGTGTGCATGTGGTGGCCGCGGGCTGGTGGTTGGGCCGGGCGCCATGTTTCCAAGCGCCCATAGTGTGAACATGTGCCTCATCGACATATAAGCAGTAGCCGCTGCCTCAGTGCATCGCGGCCGTCGGATGTTGACATGTGGCGTCAGCCTTGTCAGGGGAAGCGGCCCAGGCAAGCAGGCCTGGGCTTCGCCCTCAGCGTGACGAAACGTGAGGCGCCTTCTTGAAGCACGAAGCATATGACTGCTAGACATGTATGTAAGCCAGGATGGAAGCCCGGGGGCGGCAGGGGGGGCGGCCGAAGGGCCTGGCGGGCCCGGGCTGGCCAGGGGTTGCAAGGCGAGGGCAGCGTGTCATGGCACGGCCTGGCACACGTTGCTCGTGACGCTGGTTACCGGTGCGACAAATTCGAAATACATATAAGATACACAACACTACATAACATACGACAGAACGCATCCGGGCGGGCGGTCCGAGTTGTTCTCGCATTTGCAGCGCGAGCGACCTTCCGGCGAGCAACTCAGGGTCGAGCTAGAAGTCGCCACTTTCCTGGCGTCGGTTCCTCCATATCCCTATAAGCTTATAGGCCACGGCAAATGACCACAAACAAGATACCTTGAGGTGGGGGTAGCCCGAATCCTAGCGAAATGCGGGCTCGCCAAACATGTCGGCATGCCCGCAGACGCGCCATGTGCCTCCCTCGTGCCCAGCCACGTCACCCAACGCATGCGTATAGGTACCGATGGCTCATCTAAGCGTGCGTGGTCATTTTTGGGGATCGCCGCACGGGCGCTGGCCCGTGTTTGGGTACTTGGGCGTGAGGGGTGTCCGCGCGCCCGGCACCCGTGTGGCCAGAACACGGCTTGTCCCGGCGGCCCGAGTGGCGGTAACGCATGCCAGCTATAGCGGCTAAGTTTGAAGGGCGGGCCGGTGTGGCACAGATGACTAAGGCGCTTCAGGCGGCCACACTGCGCCACTCTCGCCGCACACATTCCCAGGCCCCCCACGGACAACGCCACCGGCACGCAGCCGCAACCCATCCCAAACCGCTCCGCCCCCGCAGGCTCCACCTAGTATGATGTGGCTGATATTTGGGCTCTGGAATCTGCAGCCCGCGTCACTCCTGCAACCCATCACAGGCCCGAGCCGCGGCGGTTGTGCAATGGGCGTGTGCACGTGGCGGCCGTCGGCTGAAGACGCGCGACTAGAAGCCACATTCGCAGGCTGCGCCAGCAGCAGTGCATACCGTGCCGGCGCCACGGCCGCCACTGCTGGCAGGGCACGCACCGGCGCACCCCTACGTCCAGAATGCGGCCAACATGGCTGTACTTCGGCAGCTGCCCTCGGCCCCATTGTCCACAGGCGCCAGCACACACGGCGGCGCTTCCAGTCCACGCCGGCGGCGCCGCCCCCACCACACACTGCCGCCGGCGCCGGTCAGCTGACTCTTTTGCTGTGTGGGCGCCGCAGCTGCGGCACGCACCGCTGGAGCCGGCACACATTTCGGATCCAAGCCTAGCTCCTGCTTCGGAAGGCAAGTTTCACATTTATGGTACTCGCTAGGATACACGCGAGCTCAAACGGATGCAATGCGGGTTGTGGTGAAGTTGATGCATTCGCGTGCTCCACAAATTGGAAAATTGTTTACAGAGTTGAGGCCCCCATCGGGCAGGGCACGAAGGGCCTCCCGTAGTAGTTGACCCAGCATGCAAGCGTACTACCAATGCGATGCATGCGTGCAAGGTCGTGCATCCTGGTGCAATACCTATAGGCCCCGACCTGTGTTGCTCAAGACAGCAGCGGCGCTGCGGCATCGATAGTCGCCTTCATCGCCAGTGGCCTCAGCATCACGCAAAATGGCCCACCTAGCTAACGAACTCCCGGCCTCCCGTTGGGCAGTGCCCATCTGTCCGAACCTAGCCCGAATTCCGAATGTAATTAGCAACTTGTTACTACTGGCTGGGCGAACCATCCAGCCGACACAGCCGATGGGTGGCGCCACAACCCATGTGAGTTGCTCGCTGCGCCTGCTGCCGCGCCGCAGTGCATACGTTGCATTGTACCGTATGTCGCCAAAATACCGGCGGTACGGCGGCAGTGCTTGCGCTCATGCGTGTCATGTCAACATTACGCCAGGCAGGGAAGCACGGGCGTGCCCTCATGACGGACGCCGGCCAGGCTGTTGGGGCTGATGCCCAGCAGCGCCAGGATGGTGGGCGCAACCTGCGTGTGGGAAGGAGGGGGGGGGCGCAAGGGCGGCGGCGCACGCATGGGAGGGAGGTTTGATCTCAGGAATCCTATACCGGATGGCAGTGTGTTTAGGTGGTAGGCTCAATGGGGGACCCACGAGAGATGACAGAGGGATGGTGGAGGGGCTGCAGGGATCCAGATCCAGATCCAGATTCGTATCCGTCCAGATCCAGATCCAGGCTTCTGAGAGCCCCTGCCTGCTGCACGCCTTACTTTCCGCCTACCTGAGTTATGTCACCAACCAATCCTCTCCACATCCCCCAGTCCCGCACCCACTCACCGACTTGGACAGCACGGGGGCGGCGCAGCGGCTGCCTGCCGCCGTGCTGGTGAGGGCGGGCGAGGCGACCAGCAGACCCACGGACCGGTCGTCAAAGGCGGAGAAGCCGCCGTGCTCACTCAGCTTGGCCTTGGAGCCGTCCACCTGCGGGCATACGGTGGCGGCAACGGGGTGCCATTAACAGCCAGCAGCATAAGGTAATTGGGTCGCCACTGGTATTGCGCACGGGTTTAGCACCCAATCAATCAAGCAACCAGGCAGGCCACCCCTACTATCAAGCAACACGCGCCGCAAGCAAGTCAGCTACATGTCACGGTAGCTCACAATGACGCCCGGCTGCGTGTCGACGACGACGTCGGGCATGCGCGGGTCCTGGGCGGGCGGCGCCAGGCCGATGGTGGCCAGGCTGTCGCCCCAGTACACACCCCGCATGCGGCCGTACCAGCTGCAGGTGGGTGGACATACACACACATACACACACACGCATGGAGATTCACACACATGGACATCGTGCATGGACAGCCACAACGTGGCATGCATGGAGTGTGCGCATGCATGGGGTCGTCTGTGCAGCAGGTAGCTAGGTAGGGGCGGCGGCGTGGGTTGGGGTCAGTGTAGTCCGATGGAGTAGCCAGCACGCAAAGCTGTGGAAGACGAAAGCCCAAAGCCATGGCTTGCTGGCTTGGCAGAGCTGCTAGCTGTGAGTGAAAGAGCGGCACACGCAACGCGCACCAGGTCGTGGTGGTGGTGACGCAGGCGGTGTTGTTGAGGTCTGTGAGGATCTGGGCCGCCTGCTGCGCCCGGGTGCTGTCCAGCAGGTAGATGATCTCAACCGTGTCACCCGTGCTGTAGGCAACCTGCATGCAAGGAGAGGGAAAGCGAGGCGGCGGTCGTTAGTGGTTAGCTAGGAATCTTTGGGGTTTGGATTTGGGGTACCGCAATATGTACGCATGATCACGAGGCTTGAAGGCGAGTGGGTCAGTTGCACAGCGTTCCGCTCAGTTGCAGTGAGCCCCCGGTAGGTCCCGGCGCCAGCACCGGCAGCACGCACCTCAATGCCGGCGGCCGTCAGCGCGTCCAGCAGCGTGTGCTCCGCCGGCTTGAACAGCAGCCTATTGATGAGGGCCGAAAGGAAGCGCAGATGTGTGCGTGGGGCGTCAAGGATGTACACGCACGCATCAATACTGCCATGGCTGGGATGGAGCAGAGTGCGTACGTGCTTGCGGGCAATCAGCATGACGGCGGGGAAGTGGCCGCGCATGCATGTGTACAATACGTAGCGCCGTACGCCACACGTGTCACAAAATGAAGGCCGTACGTACGGCTACGTCCCGTGTGCGGCCATAAGTAGTAATGAAGGACCCATTTCACGCACTTACGTGCGGTCGCGCGGCGACTGGCCGTGTTTGGAGCCGATGACAATGGCAGTGCTCGCGTCCAGGCCCGCGTCCTGCACGATCACACACACGCGACGGGAAGCAACACGCACAGCAGACCGGCCATGCAACCTTGGAAAATGGCACAAGTAAGTACCCGCGCACAATGCTCCCACGTACCAGCGGCTGTACCTACCCGATGGCTGCCCCGCCACAGCCCCACCGCCCGCGCCCGCACACTCGCATAACCGGCGTAAACGCGGCTCCCAGCCCACTCGCTGCCCGTACACTCACCATGCTATTCAGCCGCGGGCCCCCACACGGGCAGCCGCACCCAGGAGAGACAGCGCAGCCGCGCAGCCAAGCTCCCGCCCTGCGTGGCGCAAAGTCAGAGACAATGCGCTGAATGGCCGCCTACCCCAGTCCATCGCTGGGGTACAGGCAGCACAGCACATCACCGCCCATCTAACTAACCGCGACGACATTATCGCAGCCGTCGTCAGCGGACCCATGACCCACAAAACTAACGCCCCGCCGCCCAAGCGAAAACGAAAGCAGGGCCCACCGCCCGAGGAGCCCCCCTGGGCAGAACGCTGTCGCTATAGGGTTCGGTGGCAACCCACCCTGACCACAAACGGCATCCTCCGAGCCTACGAGCTACAGAACTACAACGCCACTAGCACAACCAAACCCCCGTGCCGGCTATGGGGGCAAGGCATCCGGCGCTTCATGGTCCGAGTGCACTGGGCTGAAACGGAAGACCCCCTCTCCTCACTCTCCCAAAACCCCGGGTGGGCGGCTGCCCTGGCACGCTACACTCTTGCCCAAGCCGTAGACGCGCCCCCTGACCCTACCCCGCCTCCCGCCCTTGACAATCACCTCACCAGTAAGCAGCGCCAGGGCAGATGGCGAGACCCAGCACCCAGCGAAGCCGCACGCAAACGTGCGATCCTCCGGTGCAGCACCATCGACGTCAAATCCTGTAACCCGGACACAGACATCCACCCGACAGGTCAATACTGTATTCAAATGGGCACACGTGAGCCGGGCAGCGCCACAGGCACGCCGTCCGGCCTCCCCCAAGACCCCGACCCCCCCGCCAGGGTCTACGGCCCGGACGGACGCTGCATAGGAACCGTTAGCGCTGCCCGACTTGCCCTACTCCACGCCCGGTACAGGACCCTTAACCCCACTCACCCCCCGGAAAGGTTTGCTGCCGCTCTGGCCTCCCTGATTATACGGTACCGCCCCAGCAAACGCCACAAGGAGAGTTCCACCAACCCAGCGCACGAGGTAACCCTCTGCCCCGACCTGATGTCCACGCTCACGTCCCATATCAAGTTCCAGACGGAGGCATTCGCATCTCCCCTCAACGCCCACTGCGACATCCCAGCATACTACACTACCCACCCGCAAGATTCCGAGTTCGGGGCCGCCCACGACTGCTACAGCCGCACGCTAGATGGAATCTCCTTCGTTCACCCACCCCCACAACCCGAGCACACCAGCCTGGCCATGGCGTGGGCGGTCGCCAGCGCCGAGGCGGCAACACCGCACACACCGCACCTGTCCGTCGTGGTGGTCCCGTATGGCGACACCAGCGGCTACACAGCCTGGCTCCAGCACCCACTGGTCCACGACCTGGGGCACATCAAACCGGCGCACGCCTGGGCAGGCCTAGGCCTAGGCCAGCCGCAGGAGCTCCCCGCTCACCGACGTGGACTCCACCTCCTGTGCGTGACAAACGAAAGGGGCCGCCTCCTCCTCAATCAGGCCCTGGAGAGTGGGCTTGCACTCGCCCTAGCGGACGCGCTCGGGCACACCCCGCACCTAGCTACCCGTAAACCCCCCACGGACCCAGACACACCCAACCCGTGGCCCCCAACCCCCCGGAAGTTAAAACGGCGCATCCTCGCCCAGAGCAGCCAGACGCCCCAGCCCCAGCCCCCTCGCGATGCCCCCACTCTACCATCCCCTACGGAGCTTGCAACCCTCTACCGCGCTTATGTCCCGCTCGCACACACACGAGGCTCCGCGGTCTTTACCGACGGGAGCAAAGTACCACACACACGAGAGTACACGGGCCTGGGAGCGGCGGTCTGGGACGCCAGCGACAACCGCGCCACGCACATTGATGAAGACATCGCCTTCAACACACCCCTGAGCACCATCCTTCGGTGTGAATCATCCGCCATACGCACGGCGCTCCGCCTCCATCGCGACACACCTCACCTGCGGGTCTACACCGACAGTCTTGTCAGTCTGTTCATCCTCCGTCGCGCCATTATGGAGCCCGAGTCACTCCACGTAAGCAAGCACCGCGAGATGTTTGGGACCATAGTCGACCAACTTGCGGAACGTGCCCTAGCTGGACACAAGACATCATTTTATCACGTACGTTCGCACCAGACAGACACATGCGTAGGAAATCAGAAAGCGGATGAAGCGGCACAGGCTGTGGCCACCAGAACAGTGCAGCCGGATGCGACAGAAACTCTATACTCGCACCCATATGAACCCTTAGAGGGATGGATTGCCCAGAAGGAAATTGTGGAGCACAATGGCAATTTGGAAGAACGGTTGCGCTACGCCAACGACCTCAATCGCGACCTGAAGAAAATGGCCCGTAAATCCACCGCGACCGGTTATACCAAATCAGGACTGTACGCGGAACTATGGGAGGCAGCGAGGAAGCACATCGACGAACGCTACGGCCTAAACCTGTTCGACAAGTTCTCATTTGAAGAGGCCCGCTGCGCGTTCAAATACCGCTGGGGCCTCTCCTGGAATGCCAAGCGGGCCGCAAGAGTAAAACACCCCATGCCCGGCTGCGCAGGCGGCGAATGCCCCCTGTGCCGCGGCGACGACGGTGGCACGCACACCCTGGGCGGCTGCACCCACCCACGCATGAAAGCAGCCTACATTGCGCGTCACAACCGCGCTGTCCAGCGGATAGCGAAAGCAATAAGTCAGGGCCACTATGGAGGCTGCGTTATGTACATGGACGCCGGTAAGGATGCCCCCACTTACAGCGGGGGAACCCGCATCCCTGCGTGGATGCTCCCCAGCACGCCAGAGAGCGTGCGTAAGAAGTTCCGTCCAGACCTGCTGGTCATTCCCACACTCCGGATGCACATGTCCGGACTGCCAGCCCGTGCACCCCGCACACGCCGACAAAGGAGCGCCCATAAGGTCTACGTCATAGAAGTCGGATACTGCTCGGACCTAAACCACCCGGACAAACGCGCAGAGAAACTGCAACAACACGAAGACCTCGTGGCCGCTCTCCGCGACGCAGGCTGGGACGTGATGTACAGCCCAGACACTATAATTAGCCTTGGCCATACTGGCACGGTCACACCCCACCTTCATGCCCTCCTCAAAACACTCGGATGCCCCACACAGTCCGCACACAGCACATGCCGTAAACTAGTTCAGCACGCCGTCCACACCACAACCGCCATCACAGCCCTCCGCCGCGAAATCTACAGCCACAAATGGCCCGGGAGACCACCATAAAACCGTATGACCCGCTGTGGGAAAGGGGCCAGGCCCAGTACGCCTAGGCGCACTGGCAACCTCCCCTCTCTCACTTGGGGGACAGGGGCTCAGCGGCGGAGACCATCTATGCGGTGGTCTCTCACGCCCTCACACCCCTACCTCCGCAGAACACGCCCTGTCATGCAGGGAGTACCTATTATTATTATTATTACCCGCGCACAAGGAGGGAAGGAATATCGGGGCCGCTGCCGCAGCACTACATGCAGTGTGGATCCCCCTTGCCTCCCACGCTTGCCTCCCTCGCGTCCAAGTTCCTCCTCATCAAACACAGTCACGCCGCGACCCTGACTTCGTACCTTGATCGCCGCCACGAACTTGCCGAGTGTGTCGTCCAGCATTTGCATGGCGGCGGTCATGGCAGGGCCGAAGCTGCGTGCATCCGCCAGGTAGCCGCCCGTCAGCGCGGGGTTGATGGCGCTGTTGTACTTCTGGGCCACATTCAGCGACTGCGGTGGCGGGTGGGGCGGGGAGGTTGGTAGGGTGTAACATGTGTTTGCGGAGGAGGGGGCGGGGCGGGCAAAGTCGAGGGGGGGGGGTGGAGAGAGCGCGGAGCGGGGAGGGCGCTACGTGGGTCCCTGCCCTCCCGTGCATCTACGGTATCCTCCCTGTGGACGGAGTCCTCAAGTGAGAAGTAAGGACACCCACCCGTCCACCCATCCACCCATCCACCCACCCACCTGGAAGGAGGAGCCAAAGATGGCTGGCACGGCCGAGAGGGCGGCGCTGCCGTCGTGGGTCAGGCCCTTGATCCAGTTGAGTACGGCGCCCACGTGCAGCTGGTCGTACAGCATGATGCGCACGATCTGCGGTACGGCACACCGCAGTACGGTACGGTACGGCGCATACGGTAGCAAACATGTTTCATGGGATTCAAGCAGCAGGTTATTGTGCAGCCCACGCGGGCCAGCGCGGACATAACGGACAGAAAAATTCCGCCCTCAGCCACCACATGGGTCCGACTTCTCACACGCACGCACGCACGCACGCATGCACGCACGCACGCACGCACGCACCTCCTTGGTAATGTTGGCCTGGCCGGGGTTATCAATGGAGTAGGGCGGGAAGGGGTCCTTGGCCTTGTCCTCGGGCGTGTACAGGTCCGTCACGGCTGCAGGTAGGGCGAGCGAGGAAGACAGTGAGTCAACTAGACGAGGTGACGGACAAGTAAATGTATACCGGTAAGGCAAAGGGCAAGGGTGCGGTGCGGGTTGTACACGCCATGCCATGCCATCTACTAAACACACGCACGGGGCTGGGTGCCATGAATCCACCCTAGGCCCTTCTCGCCAAACCCGCCCGCTACCTTACCATCGCCGTTCTTGCCGCGGTACAGCTGGTAGGTGCCGTACTCCTTGTCCGACCAGGCCGTGACCAGACCCTCCCCGGTGGCCACCTGCGCTCGATCGTGCGGGGCGGGCAGGGCGGAATCGGGGATGGGCACGGCTGTGCTCGTATGGCTTGCAACTGCACGTAAGTGCGCGCGCACTTGGACGAGCTTGTTTGTTTAAAAGCGCATCAGGCAGCAGGGATCCGCATCAGCACGTGCATGGGTGTTGGGATGGAGTTGGTGCGGTGCGCACGGGGCAGGGGCGGGGCACGTACAAGCGACAACGTCCCACACACGCACCTCGAAGATGTTGTTGACGCGCGGGTACATCCACGGGTAGACCTTCTTGCAGTGGGAGTCCTCGGGCAGGAGCGCCTCGTTCAGACCGCCGCCAGCGTCCTGGGGTGCGCGAGGGGCGGGCACATGGGAGCGATTGGACCAGGACGTGCGCATAAGAGGGGGAGGGAGAAGGAAGGACGGGGGCATGTGCACAAACACTCGACATGCACTCATGGATGGGTGCGAGGCAGGTGAAAGCTGGGAGATGTGTGGCGCCACAAATGGCACCACTAGCAGGCTCCTTGGTAACGGGCTGCCCTGCCCGGACTACTCACGATTCGGGTGCTGTCGAGGTCCAGGGCCTCGCTCCAGTGCACCACCACGCCCTTGGCGGCGGTCTTGGGCAGCTTGCCGTCCACGCAGGTGCCGGGGGCGTACAGCGAACGGTCGTAGCAGCCGGAGTAGGTGAGGCCGTTGGTGAGGTCGCCGGCGCCTGAGGGCGGGGAAGGGGGGAGGGGGGAGGGTGGGAGGATGGGAGGGTGGGAGGGTAGGTGGTCAGTGGGTGGATAGGTATGTCGCCATCCTCAGGCGGGAGGTAACGATCGTTTCGGGGCCGCACGGCAGCTGCGTTAGTTGCAGGGGCCCCAGGCGCACGCACCTGTGACGAGTGAGATGGAGGCGGGGATGGAGTCTGTGAAGCCGTCCACCTGCATGTGGTGGCGGCCGAGGTGCACGGGGAAGGGGCATAGGGGAGGGGGGTTCATTATACCCAGTAGGAAAACAAGTAAGAGAAGGGGCGCGCAGCAGGTGCGCGGGATGTCTCCACGTGAGGTTCGCCGGCGAGCGGCGTGTGCACAGGCCACAGGGCACGTGCCCTGCTCGGGCCCGTGCCACCTGACCTATCTCCGGTGGTTTTCGCAACCAGACCCCAGGTCGCGACCCCAGGCGGAAGGTTGTTATGTTGCCCGCCGCTGCCGCTGGTAGCTACACACGCGCACCTACGCGCACCTACCAGGGCATTGGTGTAGGTCACTCCCATGGCGGCGAGCTTGGCAAAGTTGCCGTTGGGGTTGTTGGAGATCCACCAGGTCAGGTCTTCGTTGTGCATACCATCAATGCTGTTGGGGTACGGGTAGGGAGGGAGGGTGCACTGCCCTAACAAATTCATGCATGATGGCATGGGGCTGATCGAGGCGGATCGTTCATTTACGAACTCGCCGGCGCCCCTCCCGGGCTGCCCTCCAACCGCTCAGACATGAGCAGAATGTTGGAAATGTAACGAGGCGACTTGCACCGATGCGTCTCAGTAAGTTTCGCACCATACAGCGTCAGCGCTTACAGGCGCTCACGACGATGCGTGGCATGCGTGAAAGGCGGGGCCTACCTATGCGAGATCGCTCAAGCCTGCCGATTGCTTACATCCGATGTGAACTCACCTCATGAAAAGCACATGTTCATGCTGCGACAGCCATGGTTTCAGCGCCGGGCCCCCAAGCAGCTTGCGGCTGGACGCGTGCACAGCGCCAACAGCCAACAGCAGGAAGATGACTGCCAGGCGGTCCATGACGTTGTATGTGATATACAAGGCCTTCTGCAACTAGTCTAGGCCTAGACTTCATGGTTTATATATTTATGGCCGTTCGCGCAAATGGAATCGTGCTTTTGGCGGTTGGTACTGGCGAATAAATGCAGCGACCGAAATGCATGCAGTCATTCGTACATTAATCAATATTGTGAGTTTTGTATTGTTTGGTGAAGTGTGTGGCCTCATCTGCCCGAGGACGAGTGGGACAAGTCAGCGCGTGCTGACGCCACCCAGCGGTTGATCTGGGCAGGCAGCTGGGCCCACGAACCCTGCAAGTCCAATCAGCTGCAAACCCAAACCCACGTTTCCACCTTGCCGCACACGCCAGACCGGCGAGGGAGAAGACTCCGGGCGGGCCACGGCTGGCTTGGCCCATTGTGCACACTTGGGGAGATAGCCAGGTAGGGTCGTAGGAATCCCCCCGAAGCCGGGGCAAGGGGTCGCTCGGGCCTTGGAGGGCCGGTGAGTTGGCCGGTTTCCACTTTCCAGGTAAGCGAGTGTGTGTGATCGCTGTGATGATTCCTTGCCTGTTGCATCCATGGGGGGAGCGCCGCTTCTACTGCATTAAGGGGCCGTACGGTACCGTATGCGTGGGTTTCCGCGTCACCGCCGGGGGCACACGATGCCGGTGGCTGCTCCAGGGCTGGCACCGGATGACCGGGGGCTGAAGTCCCCGCGCAGCAGAGCAAAGTGCGATTTCCACGGCTGCATGCCGAGGGGCTATATGCCTCCTGATGCAACTTGTTAAACGCAGCCAGCTGCTGAGCTGCAGCTCGCTCTGAGGCAGTGGCGGCCGACCCCAGCACCTGCTACACGCAAAGAGTCCGGCCTGCATGAGCCGAGAAAGGCTAATTGGGGCGATGGGGCCAAGCCATCCTTGCGGCGTTATTTACATCACTTTTACTCGGCCCGCGGGCGGCGGGTACGTAGGTGCTGCTCTGCAGCCAGCATGATGTCCGGGACCTTCAGGCGTCTGACTGAGCTTGCTCTTACAAGGCCGGGCCCAATCAAGCCGCCCAGCAACGGCCGCCACCCGTTTCGCAGTCTGCATTCATCCATAATCTGAGTGAAGGCACGCCGGCACCCTCCAGTAGGACGCAGTACTGTCGCCCTGACACGGCCTGTGTATGGCGCGCGCCCAGCCGCCGCAGTCTTCCAGACGGCCTTTAGCGGTCGATCAGCATTCATGCCCCCATGCCCTCGTGAGAAGCCCACGCCTTGTATGACCTCTGGCACGGGCTCACACGTCTCCTGCTCGTCCATGCTATCTAGATACCTAGACCTCCTCTTCAGTTCCCGCGCACCAGTCTCGTCTTACAAGCTATACATGAATGCAGTACCCAGGGATAGTAGGTGCGTGCGCCCATGCAACCAGCGCACATGGCACGGCGCGGCGCCAGCACGCGCCCCCACACGGCTCACTCCCGGTAACGGGAGTGAGCCGTGACCGGTGACACCGGTGTCGCCCGCCGAGACTGACCGTACAAGGCGCAAGCGCAATCCACAAGGCGCAAGCACACCCGCAGCAAGGGGAGTGCTCAGGAGCGCAGCAGACAAGTAGACGCACACACGTCATACAGCAGAGGCGTCGGCGGCTCCACACGCCACGACGCCCAAGCCTATCCACCCAGACAGACTTGCTGCAGCACAGCCAAGACAAAACAATTGAGGCTTATTTTCACAGCCACTACACATGCAAGCATTGACCACGATGCCAACACACATGCACATACACACATGCATAACATCCGCAGTGCAGTAATGCACTAATGCGCTCTTGCCACACCACACACTCCATGCCGCCCAAGCTCTGCCTCTCGGTCACCCCTCCGTAACACAAAAACGGCGCACACGAAGTGGACGAGCATCATCATGCAGCAGTCTAACCAAGCATCAGCTGTTTAGGTGCTTGCCTCCTGATGCGGCGGTACCGCCACGGGAGGCGGACGTGAGCCTGCCCTGCTGCCACCCGCAAACCTCGACGGCCCTGCCCCGCCCCCCGCGGCTGCCGCCGCCCCGGTGCCCTGTCCCGCTCCAGCCCCTGCCCCGGCAGCCCCCGAGCCCGCACCCGCGCCAGCGCCACTGCCATTCCCCTCTTGAGAGCCGGCACCAACGCCCACACCGCTCAGCCCCGCGCCCGGCAACGCGCCCGTCGCGCTGCCGTGCCGCGACATGGCCGGCTGCGGCCCTGACCGGGTCGCGCCTAGCCCCGGTGTGCCAGGTCCGCTCCACGGCGCCGCTATCGTGCCTGCCCTCTGCGGTCCCGCAGGCGTCGGCGGAGCGGCCCGCACCGACGCCATGGTACTCATGCTCGACAGCATCCCTCCCGCCGTGCCGCGCGACGAAGGCAGCCCGAACGCCAGCGCCTGCGCCTGCGCCGCCGCGGCCGCCGCCTCCTCTTCCTCCTGCTCCGCCCGCAGCCGCGCCGCCTCCGGCGGCGCCTCGTACGGCGGCAGCGGCTCCGCCAGCATGATGCAGGAGTCGAACACGCCCTCGGAGGCGGGCAGGGAGGCGTCGGCGGCGCCGCCGGCCCCCACCACGCCGCGCTTGAGCACCGTGCGACGCCACTGGTCCTCCACGTCAGCGAGGTAGTACGGCAGCACCTCGGGCGCCGGGTTGCGCGCGTGCAGCAGCGCCGCACGTGCCGAGGCTTCTGTGTGTGGATGGGCGATGACGCACGTGGGGGCGGGAGGAGGAAGCAGCAGGGGCAGCAAGGGCGGTTACGGAACTGTCACGGGACAGAGCTGTGTAGAGCGTGCGTGCTGCTGCGGGCGGGGTCAGCAGATGTAGGAGGGGCCGCGAGTGGGGCCGCTGGGGCGCCAAACAGACTCTATCACTTGCGCAGGCGCCTTTGTCCCAGCCGTTGATACGGAGCCGTGTCATCCATGCCTTGGCCCTTTCGTGCAGCGCACACACCGTCAAACTCCATCGGTCGTCTTGTCTCGCTGGTGCTTCGTCTCCGGGTCCTTCTCACCAACCCGTTTCCCGCCCAGTTTCATCTCGCCCAGATTTATCCCGCCCAGTTTCACCCTGCCCATAACCCACTCACCCGCCGCTCGCCGCTCCGCCTCTGTGTCGCCCTCCGCCTCAGAGCCCGCCGCGGCGCCGTCCCGCCCCTCCGCTGCCTCCGCCCGCGCCCGTGCGCGCGCCGCCCTTGCCTCCGCAGCCCGCCGCGCCTCCTCCTCCTCTCTGAGCCGCCGGTCGCGCGCCGCGTGTGCGCCCGACACCAGGCGGTGGTTTTCAGGCAGCAGGCCCGCGAAACGCATCGCGTGCGGGTCTTCGGCGTATGGGTTGTATGGGCGCGGCGGTGGTGGCGGCGGCGCTCTCCGGCGGCTGCTGGGCGTACTCCGGGCTGCGAAGTCGGGTTGAGGGCAAACGATTCAAGGCATGGCGTTTCGAACCATGCACCGAAACGTGTCATCACAATTCCTGTAGCCCTGCGTCCACACAACTTCCACTTCCACGGCCCCCGCCAGGCCCACGCGCTGCTGCTGCACTCACATCGTCGCGCCGCGCTGGCTGCCCTCAGCGCCCGCAGGTCGCCCACCACCGCCTTGGCGTTGGGGTCGGCTGTGTTGTACACCACCAGGCGGCAGTAGTCGGACAGCTCGGGGTGGCCCGTCACGTCAAACATGACCTGGCAACAGCGGGGAGGGGAGAGGGGCCAAGGGTTGAGACGGTGCTGACTAAAACGCTAGCACGTACCCCTCACCCCGTCAACTGGATACCGTGGCCCCGTGCCGCCTCCCCCTCTCCGCCCAGGACCTGCCCATCTCCCTCCTCCCTGTTGTGCTCGTCCGCACCTGCAGCTGCTGCAGCTCCTGCGTGCTCATGCCCCGGCACAGCGCCGCCAGCCGCTCCGAGGCCGAGGCGTGTGTGATGGCCAGCATGTGCAGCTCGCGCGCCCAGGCGCTGATGCGGCGCAGCAGCAGCTCCTCAACCACCGCCGTGCCCGACAGCACGCCTGTTGGAGAGAGGCGGGGGTTACATGCATGATTAGTTAAGGACGTGGTAGATGGTAGATCATCTTGGTGGGGGGGCGAGGTGCAGGGCAGGCTGTTTACCCACTACTTCTAGCCTACCAGCCTACCACTCACTAACCGGCTCGCTACCCACGACCCGCCCCTTCCATGTGCAATACTTCGCGCCACGACAGGGCAGCGGGGACCGGCTGGGAACGGCCCCACTCGAAGAACACACGCCGCGAGACGCAGGGCTGCATCGTCGCTGTCCTCCGTCTCCTGATCCCGCGCCCATGCATCCTAGCCCCCAACACCCCATGCTAAAACTAGCTGTCCCTGCTTGCGTGAAGGTACGGCCAACGCACCCAGGTTTGTTGTCTTGATGCTGCGCCACTCGCTGCGCAGCACCTCCATCAGCTGCACGTGCAGCCGCTCCACCTGCTGCGCCTGCGTCAGCTTGCGCGGCCCGGAGTCTATGCGCGAAGCCACAGAGCTGTGCCGCGAGGAGCGACCCGCCCGAGAGGGCGAGCCGCCGCCGCTGGCGCCGCCGCCACCCGGCATAGAGGCCATGGAGGGCGAGGCCGTGAGCGTGCCTCCCGTGTAATGAGCGTGTAGTCCTCCGACGGCGCCGGGCGCGGGGCTGCTGGCGCCGCTGGCGTAGCCACTTCGGGGGTTCGGGTGGTGACCACCGCTGGGAGAGGGCGCTTCACTGAGCGCGCCTGCGGCCATGGAGGCGCTGGCGCGGAGGGCGCCGCGGCCGCTGCTGCCTGGGCGCGAGGCACCCGCGTGGTCCCCACCCGGGCTGGTGCTCCGTGCGCCGGGCAATGGTGGAAGTGCCATCAGCTCCGTAAGGTGCTACCTTTTTGTGCTGGGGCTAAGCTCAAAGCTGGCTGTGGGCGCGGCGTCCCCGCTGCGGACCATCCATGGTTGCGTTTTCTGTAGACTTTATAAGACGTTAGGCTGATACTTTAACTTTCTGCTAGCCTAAGTGTGTGTCAGACACGTCTATCACCCAAAGAGCGTGAGCAGAGAGCTATAGAACTCGACGGGCTTCGAGTACTAATTTGCACTGTGGTGGCAATTCAAAAAGCTGTGTTTTTGACTCGGTTTACAAGTGTGTAGGTCTAGGCTTAAGCAAAGCTTGGTGCATGAAACAAGCTGTGGGGATTCAGGTGGGAGGCTCGCTGGCTATAGTGGAGTCTTCAGGTGGTCACGTATGTGCTAAGGAGAGTATGAAGCTCTATCATAACAAGTGTAGCGACATGAACGAGATGAGCTCATTGCGACTGCTGACTGCTGACAAGGCCTCCATAAAAGCCGTGGGCTGAGAGCCCCGGGCTAACAATACTGCTATGCATTAGACATATGACGCCTAAAACATGAGCAACATTCCTGAAACTATAGTGGGGAGTGCGTTGGGAGTGCTCCTCGCGCAGAGCCCTGCATTACCTAGACTGCTGCGCAACCTACGCCTGGTATCGAAAGCCTGCTGCGAAGTGTCTGATGCTGCGCGCGACGAAGTCCAGGTGGGTGTCGGCAAAGTGGACCGAGCGACGAGCAGTTGGTCGCGTAACTCGCGTTCTCGCGTGTTCCCTTTTATGCTCGCGCCCATGGCTCTTCCACATATCGTGGCTTATTCCAGACTCTGACGCTCGGTCACAGCCCCAAGCTCACGTTGTACAACGGCACCCGCCCGCCGCACCTCCCATGCCCCGCTGTCAGGTCTGGCTGCCCAGCTGCCGCTCGCCCGGCCAGTGCCAGCGGACCCAGCCCACCCCGCGGCAGGTGGGTGGCCTGCTCAGCCGGCTGCCCACACTGACGCACGTGGCCATCTGCCAGGACGAGCTCCAGGACTCCAGTGCGGATGACCAGCGTGAGCTGTGCACCCGGGGCTGCGGCCCCTGCTTCTGCCGGCACTGCTATTGGCGCGCTGCGCTGTCCAGCCTGCAGCCGCGCCACCTGCGGCGGCTACAGCTGGAAGGCCTGGTGCTGCTACTGCCAGCTGTGGGCGGCGCGCCGGCGGGTGCGGCAATAGCGGGTCCTTCGGCGGCGTCAGCTGGCGCCGCATCATCGGAGCTGCTGGCGACGCTGCTGGCGGCCGCGCCAGGGCTGCAAGAGCTGGCACTGCTGGACGTGCACCTCATCAGCGGAGCACCTTCGAAGGTTGAGGCTGCCTATGATTCTGTTGGCACCGCCACAACGGGAAGGGGCCCTAGCAGCAGCTGCAGCAGCTGTGGCGCAGGAGGCCGCAGAAGCGGAACCAGCAGCAGCAGCAGCTGCGTCACCGGCGGCACCGGCCTGGGGGCTGTGCTCTCGGCGCTGCCTGGCCGCCTCACCTCGCTGCAGCTGAGCCTATCGCCGGTGACGGGCGCTGATGCTGCAGGCGCAGAGCCCTGCCCTGTCTGCCTGGGCAAGGCACTGCAGCGGCTGACTGGGCTCAGGTGCCTCGAGCTGAGCGGGCTACGGGCGGAGACCGCCCTGACCGCACTGCTCGTGGCGATCTCGCCGGCTTTCCCCGCATTGGCGGTGCCGCACCCAGCTGCGCCGGAGGCGCCGTCACCGCCACGGCCATACGGGACTGCCTGTGAGGAAGCTGCGCCGGCTACAGCCGGCGCGGCTGCTGCGGCGGCCCAGGCGGCGCCGCTGAGCGCGCTGCAGCGGCTGGTGCTGGACGTGGAGGGCCACATGGACCTGGACCAGCTGCGGCGGGTGATGGCCTGCGGCGCCATGCCGGGGCTGCAGCACCTCACGCTGGTGGAGCAGCAGCCCAAGCCGCAGCGGCAGGAGCAGCGGCAGGAGCCGCGGAAAGGGCTGGGGCTGGGGCAGGGGAAGGCAGCGGCTGGCAGCGGCGACCGCGCGCGTCAGGTGCAGGTGCAGCAGCAGCACCAGCACCCGCAACAGCACCAGGAGACTAGGCACGTGCCGCACATCAGCATGCGGCTGAAGCCTGCGTCTGACCCGAAGACAGCCAAGCGCTTTTTGCCTCTAGACTCCGTGTTGTGGCTGCTGCGCCTGCCGCGCCCCGACCTTCGGCGCCTGTCCTTCAGCACTGATCGCTCCTTCACCGCGCTGCCGCAACCGCTGCCGCAGCTGCACACCCAGATGCAAGCTCCTGCACGCTTGCACACAGCCGTGCAGCACGCAGCAGCGCTTGGTAGCTTTGCAGCCTCTGCAGCCTCGGCCAGCGCAGCTGCTGGTACCTCGTCCGCGCCTGCGCCGCTCAAGTCGGTGCGGCTGGTTCTGGACCTGAGTGCCGAGGCCCTGCAGCCGCTGGTGTCGTCCCTACCGCGCGGGCTGGACTCTCTTACGCTGCACGTGGGGGCGCTGCACCGCCCCGCCGACACACTGGCAGCCATGACAGCGGCCGCCGATGAAGAGGCGGCGGCCGCCACAACACCAGCCGCCGCGGCCGCGGCCACGGCCGCGTTGGGCGCGCAGGCAGTTGCGGCGGTGACAGGTGCCAGCCGTTCGCCGCCGCCGCCAGCCCCGCTGCCTCCTCCTCCTCCTCCTCCGCCACCACCTCCACCCGCGCCCGCACCCGCGCCCGCGCCCGTAACCGCCGCGGCCTCCGCCTCGCTGCTGCCCGTCTCGCCGCAGCCCGACTCGCCCGACTGGCTGGCCCTGCCGCCCGACTCCTTCCTGGGCGGCATGCGCTGGCTGTGGCCCGCGCTGACGTCGCTGCCGGCACTGCTGCCGGCGCTGCGGGAGCTGCGGCTGGGCGGGCAGCTGCCCACCGCTGACCACGTGCTGCGCTGCTGGGCGGCGTCGGCGGGGGACCCGGCCAGCCTGGCCACGCCCATGGTGACCGACCCGGCATTCAATGCCATGGTGCTCCGCAGCGAGCGGCAGCAGCAGCAGCAGCTGCAGCAGCAGCAGGCGGCGGCTGTGGCGGCCGCAGCGGAGGCAGCGACAGAGGCGGCGGCAGCGGCGGAGGCGGCAGCGGCTGAAGTAGAAGGGCGGGAGGCTGGAGGTGCAGGGCCTGCGGCTGGGGCTAGGGCTGCTGCTGGGGTGGTGGCGCCACGGCCGTTAGAGCGCCAGACGCCGCTCGGAGCTGGCGGTATCCGCGGCGACAGCCACGGCGGCGCCGCAGGCGCCGCCACCTCTGCCGCCGGCCTGCCGTACGGCATGGCGTGGAGCGGTTGGGCGGGTAGCCTGGAGCGTGTGTGCCTGGGGTCTGCGGGTCCCAGTGTGAGCGGCGCGCTGCACCTGCGCCGCTTCATGCCGGCACTGCGGCGGCTGCAGGTGGTGGTGGATGGCCGCCTCGTGGACGTGGCAGTGGCGGGAGGCGGCGGCGGCGGCGCGGGTGTGGGAGCGAGTGCCATGGCGAGGTCGTGAGGCGGTGTTGCAGGTGGCGCTGTTGGCGATGTTGGCGATGTTGGCGATGTTGGGTGTTGGGGGCTGGCCGCTGTAGCACAGGGAAGGCAGGGCAGGGCAACCATAGAGGCTTGTCTTGGGGCGTGTCAGTACGTAAGGAGCCGGTAGCTGCAGTACAGGCGCAGCAGGTTTAATGCAACATGTTTGCAACATGATGTGCATATATATGCGCACGGCTTTTGGAGGTCAACTGCAATAGTCTTGTCATAGTTTCATGGTACGTGCGTGGAGAGGTGCCAAGCAGGTGCACCTTTTTGTTAGGGCAGGCCGTACGCCTGTGTTTTTTGTTAATTGAGTATTTATGTGCCTTGGCTGTGTCACGTTGTTCAGAGTTGCCAATCCTGTATCCGCCCGCAGTCTTCTAGGGTGTTGCCAGCATGTGTAGGAGCCAAAGCATGCCCTGCGTTTTCCAGCAGACGGGCACATAATGGCGACATGCAATGGCATATACTTCATGTGTGGAATTTGGTGAAGGTTTTGGCCTGTCCTCAGTTTGCAGCTGACACCCACCTTAGTTGGATTCTCGAGCCGGCGCAGCACATGCAGAGCGTCGGTCTACATTGCAGTTGGATGCAGGGACCTACTGCTGCTGCTCGGTGAGCGCGGGTAGCCTAGGGTGATACGGAAGGTGAATTCATGAATATGACACGCTTTTTGCCGCGATCAGCGCAGTGCAGCGCTGGGGTGTGCGATGGGACAGGGTTAAGGCAGGTTGGTGAATTCCCTTAGGGTGCTGATTCTCAGACCCCAGCACATGGGCGGCGCTGGGGCACGAATGGCGAGTAGATTCGGAGGGATGCAGAGTATGTCGCTACCGCCCAGCAGCTGGGCACGCGATGTGGTCCGGAGCTACTAATTTGGGCTCGCCTGGGTGCAGGGGGGGCAGTAGGATGTCGCCCCAGGGGGCAGGGGCGGCAGTAGGATGTCGCCCCGGGGGGCAGGGATGGCAGTAGGATGTCGGCCCAGGGGGCAGGGACGGCAGTAGGATGTCGCCCGGATGGACTAAGGATTGCGCCCGCACGCACTGAAGATGGCACCCAGACGCATTAGGGATGACACTCATGGGGGTCTCTGTACACTTGCGGATCGTTTGCGTGGCGGGCGAATGGTTCATGCGGACCGTTTGCGTGGCCATCACTCCGTCTTTCTAACACTTGATCATCTTCTACAACCACGATATCCGAAGTCTAGTCCCGTGAGTCCCGGTTGAGCTCGTTTCACCATTTTGCTGTCTGGACTGCAACATAGTACAAGCCTTCAGCTAAACGGATACATTATGCGTTTCTGTACGACTTTTTATGTCACCCTGGCGGTGTGGCGGTGTTTTCGCTTGAAGGAGCCATTGGCTCCTGGCCCTGCCCCAGCCCAACCAGTCGCCCGGGAACGATCGCGCAAACTGCATGTTATGCTTAGTCTGTTTCAGTAAGCATGCATGCCATCTCTGGCCAATTGTCCCAGCAGAAGTAGTGGAGAAATGGCTTCAGCCTTCAGGCCTTTGCAGCCGTGTCTAGGTCCATAGCTTGGGCGATTAACTTAATACGAATGGACGGCTCTGTGTCCGTAGCCATGGTCAGTTTGGAATGCCACGACGCCACATGGTCCTAACCCCACAGAACCCCACGCCGCCCCACGCCCCCCAAAACGAGTCGACACCCGCCAGGCCACCCGTGCGTGCGTGATCCAATGATCCCGTGATGGGTTTCGCGTGTGATATCATGCGACATCAACGAGTGACAGGTCGTATCGGGGATCGATTGGGCGGTGCGGGCAGGTTGTGGGCACGAGAATGATTCTGTAAATCAGCAGTACTTTGACAGTATGCTGGTGTAACTACTGCAATCGACCAGACGTTGTGGGAATGAAGGACTTGAGTACGCCGCCCGGCCAGGATGTGGCTGCCACCCGGCCAGGATGTGGATGTCGCCCCGGCAGGATGTGGATGTCGCCCCGCCAGGATGTGGATGTCGCCCGGCCAGGATGGCGCCCCTGCCCCCACGGCAGCTATAACCTATGGCAGCCGGACCGCCGAGGGATAGCTCGCGGCTCAGGATGTGTGCCCAGGCCCCTGTCGCTGGATTTGTTCCGCGAGCCTGGTCTGCATCCCTCTGGTAGATTGTACTTCGACTTCCAGATGGGTCAGGCAGCAACCGCAAAATGCGGTGAGCCTTGATGTGGGTGGACATCGATTCACCACTGTGTAAACGATTTCGGCAATGCTGATCGGCTTCTTGGGGTTTCTTCTTTCGAGACAGTAGGCGTGCCCAGGGCTGCCTGAGCGGTGCCACCGTGCAGTCACGCAAACATCCGCGTACTGGATTAGCCACCTACCCGCAGCGGATTAGACACAGATACAGATACGGCAAGTTATACCGTATACAAGAAATACCGTACATAAGAATACACAAGGAAGCGCGCATCGGCGGGGTCCGCGCGGGGTGTCCACGTGACCACGTCTAGTGTGGACCAGAGAGAGTGAACGCGAGGTTGACCATGCACATACGGTTGTCCATGTTGACTCGTCTTGAAGATGTTTACAGCTATCGGCAAGAAACCCGCAGGCATGGAGCGTCGGAGACATGGAGCGTCGAAGAAGGCAAACCCACACGCCACGGTGGGCCCACGGGTGGTCCCCATTCGCGCGCTTCACGCCCCTCGCTTCTCAAGCTTCTGAGACTGCTGCAACATTCTGCTCCTGGCCCTTATCGTCCAGACCTCCTGCGCCCCGCCTCTGAAGTCATGCATCACAACTGGCTTACACGCTCGTCGCGCCTCGCCACCTTTAGCTAGGCACCGCGCGCCTCTGACCCACGCAGTGCATCCAAGCCGGGGTCTGACTTTCTTGAACCCCTCTTCCATAAACCCCCGTGACCATGCCTGTTGCCTTCCAACGACTCCTGTCCTAACAAAGGCGCCACTAAGCTGCGTGCCCGCCGCAGCAGCCGCCCCACGACCGCAGCTACTGAGCCTCCGCGGTCATACTCGAGGGTGGAACCCGCGCCGTCCCCGCTCGGCCCGTGTGAGCACAAGGGCGGCTCGGTGACGTAGGCCTGCAGGTGGTGGCGCCACTCGTGGTAGAAGAGCACCTTGTCAATGCCCTGCAGGAGCGTGAAGAACCGGGGCAGCGCCGCGGCATGTCTGAGGCGAGCGGGGCGGCACCGTGCGTGGGGCCACGGCACGCACGTACGGAGCATGGTGTGTGCGGGCCCTGCCTCGAGGGTCGAGACATGCCGTGCTGTGCCGCCGGCGTGCGCGGCTGTCCTTCCGTCATGATATTGTACGGTAGATAGGCTATAGCACTCTGCAGCAAGCGCACATGTCCCCCGCGGTTGCCCGACTTCCCGCGCTAGATTACCTCGTTGGCGTGCTCCGCCAGCCGAATGGCTTGCAGTGCGCCTTTAAGGCTCAGCACGTAACACACCGTGCCGGCGGCCTTCCGAACCACGCGCACGTTCGGCCCCACAAAGCGCCCGCGCTGGCCGCCTTGCGCCCATAGATATAAAATGTCCCAATCCTCCGGAAGCTGTTGCAGCGCCTTGATCACCTCCGCCATCCAACTTGCGTTGTTGGGGCGCGGGCAGGCATCATCTGCGCACGGGGCCACACGTTGAAGTCACAAAGGAAACGGGAAAGCACGCGAGGCGATGCGCGCCGCATTCCATACCTTCGCCACACGCAGCACGCTTACAGCGTTGCTGCTTTCCCAGTCTCTACTTCGCCTCCATTACCACCCGTGCACGACAGTACGCCAGTGTTGACGCTCACGCGCACACTTGTCGGCCAGTCGCTGGTTGTTGTGCATCACCCACCCTCAAGGATGACGGCTGCCTGCTGCTCACGCGCCACCACCCGGTGGAAGGCCTGCAATGGAGCCGGACACATGTCCATTCATTCAGCCAAGTAGGCAACAGCTTGACCCCGCCGCTCGAGCGGGCCAGCGCTCTAACTACAGGTACCGTAGACGATGTCATCCTGCTACATGAAACGTCCCCGTACGTTCAGCCTACCTCGGCCCACATGCACCTCAAACACGCTCTCACTTAAACACGCCCTGACGCGCTCGTCCAATCCTTTGGCTCTTACTTGCACGTTGGACAGCAGGTTTGCCGTCATCATGACCCAGTGCTGGTCGTGCTGCCTCAGCACCAGGTCCCTCAGCCGGGGCCCCAGGTACATGTCCAGCAGGGGCGCCGGGATGGGCTGCCGGCCGTCCGTGCCGTTGAGCAGCTCGTAGGCCACACCCACCTCCGCCAGCCGCTGCCGCGCGTCCGCCAGGCGCTGCGTGAGGCGCGGGATGACAATCACGTGCCTGCACAGCGGGGTGGAGTGACCAAAGTATGCGGCCCTAAAGCAGCAGAAGCGTGAGGCTTGCAGACGACACGTGCTGCCCCATGCCACGTCCAACGCTGTCATCGATCTGCACAACCAGCAGCAACACTGTAGTATTCCCCGACGGACCGCGCAGCCCACCACGCCCCCGCGCTCACACAGGCAGTGTGCCGTTCAGCCCCGGCGGCAGCACGTATTTGGGCAGCGCCTGCTTGGCGGCCTCGACACGGCTCCAGCGCCAGTCGTAGAGGGGGCCCACCAGGTGCCACCACAGCTCCTTGGCGTGCTCACGGAGTGGCCGCGAAGTGTTGCTGTGTGTCCAGTGCCCCGATGAGCCCAGCGTGACGAGCAGCGGTATGCTGCCTGCTGCCAATAGGATCGTGACAACTATTGCTAGAGTGAGGTTACAGCTGTTGGTGTTCCTGCTTTGTGGGCGCCTGCGCGCCCAAAACGCCCAAAACGAGTCCATGTTCCCAGCCAAGATGGGCGAAGTACTTGTCATGGTGTTTACATATCCTGTTTGCAGGACTTTATGGGGCGACTGATTGGGCCTGGTGCGTCAAGAACTGTTTGCCGTTCAGCGAGCCGTTTCGAGCGTTTAGCGTGCAATCAAAAGAACGCAAGCGTTATTAAGTGGTTATTTGAATCAACTAAATGCGCAATCTCATTTGAAAGATTGGAGTCTGACAAAAAGTTTGAGTGATGAGTGGAATATCTGTCGCGGTGTGTCCCTGGTGTGGCCCTCAGCCCATGCGTGGCCCCATCTAGCCTTTGAACGCCACCAGAATTCTAAGTTCATGCTCTAGGTGTCACTAGCAACCACATGCAATAGTTCCCCTGGGTGCACCCCGTTGGTGCAGCCCAGCCATCAAGGCTGTCGGTCTCCCGGACGTCTCGGACAACCCTTCCTCTGCCCGGTGACCAAACAAATCTGCATGTATTATGTCCAGAAGAGCGCGCGCTCCCCTACGCCGGGCAAGTAGGAAGCGTTGGGTGTTCTCGGGGCATTTCGTCGCTTTGGGGCGCGCAGTACGCGCATGTATGCCATGTGACCATGTCTGTTGCTCACGTTGTCCCTGCCGTTGGAACGGCCGTGCGCCTTAGCCACATATATCCGTATTCAACTTGATCTTTGTGTTATAACGTGACACTTGTGGACGGCGGAGGAAGAGATGTTGGGGCTCGGAGTGGCGCTTAGCCACCGAACACGGAAGAGTAGACACGAACACAATGGCGTCGACTCGCGAGTTGAGGTCGACCGCGTGGCACTTCTTGGCATGTTTTCTACTCATCAGTATGACACATAAGATACTGTAGCCTTACTTGTTAGTAAAATACCCGGTTTGACCCAGACATGTTGAAAGCTCTCGTGTGTTTGCGATGATCGCACGCTGGGCAGGCAAGAACTGGTTTAAACGATGTCGTGGCGATCATCAAATGCTCGGAGTGCAGGAAGCAGCGCGTGGCGCCAGGCGCTGGCGCCACTCCGACAGGTTGGACAAATACTTCAATTGTGTGCCTGAGACCGTTGCTTCATAACACTATGCATGTATGTAATATGTTGCAGGAGGCAAACATAAAGGGTTTCGCTTCGAGCGAGAATCTCAAGTCTTGCATTGACGCACTGAAGGCCGCGGAGGGCGACGCGCTGGATCACGAGGTGAGTGAAGGTAGCTCATGTCGCTTGTCTCACACCAGGGCTCGTTGCCGTCCTTGAGTTCTGGCGCGCGCCTACCCACCTTCCCTCATCTCCTGGTCCCCGCGGCCGGCTCGCAGTTGGTGGAGGACCTCTCCTTCCTGGTCCAGCAGGCGCTCGGACCATCGCCATCTGCGGGATATGCATCATCTGGCCAGCTGCAAAAGTGCGTGGGAACCGGAATGGTATGGGGTGTGTGCAGTGTGCAGGCCGTGCGGGGTAGTGCACATCCTGGGGTTTCAGGGGGTTGTCCACGCACCCCCGCGCCAGTCACCCGGCATTTGGCGCCGGGCCGTAAGCCGCACCCATCCAAGCATCCCGATGTGATCTTTACCGATTCGCAGGGACACCTCAGCGGCTGCGGCGCTGTGTCGCTTGCTGCAAAGCGTGGCCAGCAGCGGCAGACTGCGGCTGCATGCGCCCGCGGCTAACCTCACCTTGGGCGCGCTGAGGCGCTGGTCGGACGCAGCCTTCGACGCGGCCCCAGTTACAGCGGGCGGGAAGGATGTGGGAGCAACAGACGGCAGCAGTGCTGGTGCGCCGGCTGGCGCCGGCGACAGCCAATCGGGGACGCCGTGGGCAGCGGTCGGTGGCGAGGGCGGCACACTCGGCGCACCGGCGCCTGCGGCTCATAACCTCCAACTGGAGGCGCTGGGGGCCCTTGCAGCGCTGCTTCCGGAACACCTTGGGGTAAGCACTTTACGTCACGGCTGGCAGACTGTGTGTGTATGTGTTGTGTGCGTGCGTGTGCGTGCGGGCCACGCCAGCGTGCGTTCTCGGCGGTTGGGGTCGGGCTTGCACCGGGTTGTGTGTGCCCTGCCATGGATGCGGGCTCGTCACTGATAGGGTGCGATGGCGCAGGCACTGTCGGAGCACGAGCGGGCGGCTCAGCTGGCGGCGCTGCAGTCCCTACTGGTGCCAGTGGCGCTGCAGCAGCACGCAGGCGCGTCGGTGAGTTTGTGTGTTGCCGGGCGGAGGGGCATGCTTGGGCCGCGCTGTGCCATCTGGCCGTAGTATGAACCGGCTTAGTGGCTAGGCTCTTGTGCTTCTGATCTGCAATCAACTCAACTGGTTGCCTTACCTCTCTGAGCCCGTGCGAACGTTTTTGACCTGCCCTCATTCGCAACTGACGCCGGTGACCTCAGAGCGGCCGCGCGCTATCGGACTTGCTGGAGGCTCAGTGTCTGGCGCTGACGGCGCTGGCTGGATGCTGCGCCGTGCGCGCCGGTGGCGCCGGCGGCGCCGCCAGCAGCGTACACAGCGGCCACGGGGGGCACGGCAGCGGCAGCGTCGGCGCGTCGGCGCAAGGTGGCGCGGGCGTCAGCAGCTGCGCGCTGAGCTCGGAGGAGGTGGTGTCGCTCATAGCTGCGGCGGCGTCGCTGCTGCAGACGTGCGCCTCGTCTCGGACGCGCCCGGTGGAGGATGGCAGCCATTCGCGCATGTATGCGGCCCTGCTGCGCGCGCTGACGGCGGCGATGGGCGCAGGCGCGGTGGCGGCGGGCAGTGGAGGGGGCGGTGGAGGCGGCGGCGCAGGTGGCGGAGGCGCGGCGGGCTCGGAGGCGACGCGGCAGGCGTGGGTGACGCGGGCGGGCGTGATTGTGGAGGGTCTGCAGCGGCTGCTCACGTACGGAGTGCAGGCGTCACTCACCGCCTCTGCCGCCGCGTCCGGGTCTGCATCGTCTGCCAGCGGCGCCGCTGCGGCGTCGGGAACAGGCGCCGTTGCCGCAGGCGCACGTGGGGCTGAAACCAGCGGCGGTGGGGGCGGCGGCGGCGGGCGGAGCTACCGGCCACCGCACCTCCGCCGGCGCGAGTCCAATGCCGACGGCGGCTGGTCTGACAGCGACGTCAGCGACAGCGAACACTTCTCCGGACCGGCGTCCACGCCGCGTGGCGGCGGCGCCGCCAGCACCAGCGGCGAAGCCGGCGGCGCGGGGGCCGGGGTGACAGTGGACCGGTTTCGCAGCTCGCGGGTGCGGCTGGCAGCGCTGGGCTGCGTGATGGCGATGGCCAAGGCCGACACGCGCGCGCTGCAGCCGCACTGGCCGGCTCTGCTGCCGCTGCAGTCGCCACTGGCGCCGCGGCCGCTCACGCCGCACCTGCTCACCGCGCTGCTGTACGATCCCCTCGTCAAGGCGAGCCGGGCAGTGGGGGGAGGCTGTGCCGCTGCGTGAGACAGGGAGTTCATGTGCCGCTGCGGGGGAGGGGGGGGTTCATGTGCCGCTGCGGAGGGTGGGATTCAGGGATGCAGGGACCTAAAGATCTCCGGCCTATGCCAAGGCTCCTTCTCCTCGTCTTGCTCCATGCCCCAGTCCCTCACACCGCCTGTGCACAACCAATCGTGCCGCCGCCCGCAGGTCCGGGCCATGGCCGCCTCCACAATCGCCTCCCTGGTGGACGGCCCGGCGCCACGAGCCATCCTGGCGGTGGCGGAGGCGCCGCCGCCACAGCGGCCCTCCGCCGCCGCCTCCCGCGCCGCCAAAGGCGCTACCATCGCCGCCGGCCCTCCTGCATCCGGCAGCGGCTTCGGCTCTGTTAGCAAGGCAAGCACCAGCAGCAACGGCAGCAGCGGAAGCAGCAGCGGAAGCAGCAGCGGCCCGGCGATCACCACGACCATCGGCCCGCTGCCTGTGCGCGGCTTCCTCACGCTGTCCATGAGCCTGGGCCAGCTGCTGCTGGGCGCGCACGCGGGGCTGCTGCATGCGGTGGGCAACGAGCCCAGCACGCTGGTGCTGCCGGGCGTGCTGCGCGCGCTGTGCGTCATGATCGCCGCCACGCCGTACGAGCGCCTGCCGCCCGAGGTGCTGCCTGAGACCGTGCGGGTGAGGCGCGCGATGTGTCACATACACGTGGGAAGGCGCAGCCTGGTCACGTGTATGCGGGTGTGCGAGTTGCCTCATGCCATTAAAGCTCGTAAGCTCCCGCCTCTGGCGGTATTGGTTCATCTTCAATTTCGCATCCCTTCCTATGCGCTGTCGCACAGGTGTTACGTGCGCGCTGGGCACAGCTCTGCGCCTCCGCTGCCGCCACCGGCGGCGGCGGTGTGCTCAGCTTGTCGGCTGCCGGTGTTGCGGGCGGCGAGCTGGCTCCCATCCACGCCGCCTACCTGGCCTGCCTGGCCGAGTGCTTCTCCACCAAGCAGCCCATCGCCGGCCTCGCCGCCTACCTCTCGCCCCAGCAGCGCATCTCGCACCCGCACCCGCACCCGCCCCACTACAATTCGCAGCCAGCCGCGCACATTTCAGCAGCTGGCGGCGGTGGTGGTGCTGCAGCGGCCAGCGATGGGACAGGAGGCGGTGGCGGTGGAGGCGGCGGCGGTGCGGCCCAGCTGGTGACGGAGCTGCTGGTTCTGGGGCAGGACGGCAGCGCCAGCGCTCTGCTGCGCATCGAGGCGTTGGGTGCGCTCAAAGGGCTGGCGCAGCACTACACCTTCGCCATGCCGCCAGGTCCGCTTGCGTTTGCATTTGTTGTCTGCGGTTGGGGCCGCAGGGGTTGCGACAGCGGTGCAGCATAGCGTGCACAGTGTCGACTCACTGAACAACG
Organism: Chlamydomonas reinhardtii; assembly: GCF_000002595.2. Taxonomy (NCBI): domain Eukaryota; kingdom Viridiplantae; phylum Chlorophyta; class Chlorophyceae; order Chlamydomonadales; family Chlamydomonadaceae; genus Chlamydomonas; species Chlamydomonas reinhardtii. The sequence continues at coordinate 3,347,915 of NC_057006.1, forward strand.
TGTTTGCTATGTCATCGCCCCGTTCGTAGATGCTTGGGAGGCGGTTCGCGGTACGGCCACGGTGGGGCTCTCTCCAGCGGCGCCGCTCGCCTCGCCACGCGGGGCCCGGCCGGGCTCTGGGCCCAGTGGGCCGCCTTCTCGCACCTCGTCCTCGTCGTCACTTGCGGCCGCGGCAGGCGTTGCCGGGGGCGGCAGCTCTTGGCGAAGCAGCGCACAGCCGCAGCAGCGGGTGCCAAGCGGACCGCCGGCACCGGCACCCCAGGTGCGTCACAGCCTGAGGCTGTCCATACAATGTCAGAAAACGTTTCCGACTTAATTGTGGCTCTACCCAAGCTACCGTGCCTTACCTGCACCCATACTTATTCCCTGTCTTAACGCTCACCCTGTGCCGCGCTTGTGGCAGCAGGCCGGCGGCGCGACGCCCGAGGACAAGGCAGCGCAGCTGTCCGTCAAGCTGGTTTCCGAGTACCTGGCGGCGTTAGCCCGCCAGTACGGCATGAGCCGGACCGACGCGGCCGCCGCGGCGGCAGCCGGCGACCCTGACCTGCCGGCAGCGGCGGCGCCGCCGCCGCCCTCGCCGGGCGTGGTGCCGCTGGCGGCTGCGCCACAGCGGCAGCAGCAGCTGCGGCTGCAGCTGGCGGGGGCTGCGGGGGTTGCGGGAGCGCTGTCGCCTGTGAGCGTGGCGAGCGAGGAGGAGCGTGGCGCGGGCGTGGCCCGGCTGGCGGGCATGTGGGGCGAGGCGGTGTCACTGCTGGTGCCGGCCGCCACCTCGCACAGCTCATTCATGGTGCGTGCAAGTGCAGGCAGCGGTGTGCTGGCATGCGCCGGACTGACCGTAGGAAGGGCGGGGCCTGTGTACGCTCATCCAACAGCAGCAGCAGTGAGCCTGCCAAAGAAAAGTTGCTGTTTACCGTAATGCACTGGTTCTGCATCTTCTCATCATGATTGCAGGTCCGCTCCGTGGGCCTTACCTGCCTGGGCGAGGTGCCGGAGCCCGTCTTCTCCAGCCTCCCGCCCGCGCTGCAGCAGCAGGTGCTGGCGCTGCTGTCGGCCGCAGCCGCTGCCGACCCGGTCGCCGCCACGCGAGCTGCCGCCTGCAAAGCGCTGGGCGCCGCCGCCGCCTTCCCCGCGGTCCTGGCGCACGCGGGCCTGTCGGGCCAGGTCAGCCGCGCGCTGGCGGGCTGCCTGCGGGACACGGTGCTGTCGGTGCGCATCGCGGCAAGCTGGGCCGTGGCCAACCTGTGTGACGCACACCGCCGGCGGCTGCTAGAGACGGCAGCGGCAACGGCGGTGGCTGGCCTCAGCGACGAGCGCGCCGCGTCGCATGAGCTTGCGTCGACGTCAGCGTCGCCGCGGCCGCAGGCTTCGCCGAGGGGCAAGGCAGCCGCCGCCTCGCCACAGGGCAGCCGACACGCAGGGCCTGCGGCATCGACATCAGCAGCGGCTGCCTCGTCATCTAGGTCAGCAGCGGCGCTGCTTGAGGCGCACCACTACGCGCAGGTCGGGGCGCTGTGCGCCGCCGCCATCACCGCCACCCAGGACACGGACAAGGTCCGTGCCAACGGCATTCGCGCCGTCGGCAACTTGCTGTCCTTCCTCACGCCCGACATGACGCCCGGGCTGGCGGCGGCGGCCGCCGCCGCCGGGACAGGGCACGGCGGCGGCGCGGATAGCAACGCCGCCGGCGGCACGGGACGCGGTGGCTTTGGTGGGTCGCCTGCAGCGCAACACCGCCCAATGGGCCATGCTGACGGTGGCTCGGAGCTGAGGCCACAGGGCGGATGGTCCTCGGGCCGGGGGCGGGGCGGCCGCGGCCAGCCGCAGCCGCCGCAGCCGCCGCATGCTCCCGGCTCTGGCGGCGGAGCCGCCAGTGCTGGCGGCGGCGGTGGCAGCGTGCAGCTTGACGGCTGGCTGGACAATGCACTGACGTGTCTGCAGTCCAGCCTGACGACGGGCGGCATGAAGGTGCAGTGGAACGCTTGCTACGCGGCGCATGGCTTGCTGCGCAACGGCCCGCTGCTGCCGCACCCGCGCGTGGGCGCACGCGTGGCGCAGCTGCTGCTGCTTCTTGTGATGCTGGTGCGCGAGAGCGCCAACTTCAAGATCCGCACGCACGCCGCTGCGGCGCTGGCGGCGATGCCCACGCGCGAGGGCTACGGAGACGTGCTGGCCGATGCACTGCTGGTCGTGGCAGCGGCTCTGGAGGGCCTCAGCAACGGCGCGGGCGGCGCTGCCGCGCCGCCTGCGCCGCCAGCATCTGGCAAGGCGGGCGTTGGCGGCGGAGCCGCTGCGGCGGAGGCAGCCGCGGGTGAGGTCAGCGGTGACGGTGAGGCTGACGGCAAGTTCCCCAACTACCGCTACGCTGCGGGGCTGACGGCGCAGCTGCGAGCCACGCTGCTGCACCTGCTGGCGCTGGCGGCGCCGGCGGACGGGCGGCGGGTGCGCGAGGCGCTGGCGCGCCGCGCCGACTTCCTGCACGGCGTCATGCGCGAGCAGGTGCTGGAAGCTGTGCAGCCGCTGCGGGCAGCTATGGCGGCGGCGGCCTCGGCCGGCAGCAGCCTGGATGCGGCGGCGCCGCTGCCAGTGGACCCCTTTGGGCTGTCGAGCTTTGGCTCAGGCCCGGGATCGGCGGGCCGCGGCGCCAGCCCGCGTGACGCCGCCGGCGCGTGGGGCCTGGCAGGGCTGCTGGAGGGTCTGAGCCTGCAGGGCTCAGGGCTGTTGGACCTGCGGGCATCACCCTCGCCGTCGATGTTGTCGCCAGCGCCCTCGCCGCGGAAAGCTGGTGGTGGCGGCGCAAGCGGGAGGGCGTCTGCAACAGGCTTGCCTTCCTCGGGAGCAGTCAGTGACAGCGCGGTTCCAGCGGCTGCAGGCCATAGCAAAGCGGCCAGTGCTGGTGCTGCTCCGGGTGCTGCTGCGGGTGCTGCTGCGGGTGCTGCTGCGGGAGGCTGCACGCGTGCTGGGAAGCCGCTGCTGTCAGTGGAGGTTGCGCATGTGGGCAGTGGCCTGGGCCTGGCGGCAGGGCCTGTGGTGGACGAGACGCAGCGCGCAGCAGTGGCGAAGCTGGCGGCCCTGTCGGCGCCGCTGCGGGGATTTGAGGGGCTGCTGCAGCAGTTCGGGCCGGGCAGCGAGGCGGTGCTGCGGGATGTGCAGGCGGCCGTGGCGCGCCTGCCACTGCCCGGCGCTGCTGGTGGCTTATAGCCAGGGGTTCCCCTGGTTGTAGGAGAGCAGGTGCTTCGTGAACAGTATGTGTTTGTTTGTGTGACCCGAAGCTCGTGATGGAACATGGCAAGGGGCAGGAAAGCGTAGTCCCGATGTGTGTGGCTCCCACCCGTGCCCACATAAATGCGTAGCAAGAAGGGACAAGGCATTGGTGCGTCGTTCGCGCGCTGTTACTGTACCGACGGTAGCTGGCAGGTTGTGTCGATGTTTTGCTGACGCGCATTCCTCACGCTCCGGGCGCCCGGCCAAGGCGATAGCACCACACAGACTCAATGCGACGCCACACCGCGCGGATAGCATAGCCGATGCGCACCTGCAGGCAGTCGACCGGCGTCCACGGATGAGCTGTGTAGACGAGCACTAGCGTAATGCAACGGCGTGCAGCAAAACAATGGCCGGGCGACAGTGTGACAAACAGGGGCAAGAACAAGGCGAAGCAAAGCAGAAGAGGGGCCCGAATGTGTACGACAATTGTGGCGGGCAGGCCGAATGCGGTGCAACACGCCAACAACACAACCGGAGGTGAGGAAGCGTTGCTGATGGTGAGGATAGGTGCTGCGACGTTCGGTAGGGGAGCTCGTGATTCGTGTTCGGTAGGGGAGCTGTGGCCGCGCACTAGTTGGGAGGAAGTTTCCGAGGCGTTGTGACCCGAAGCGGTGTGACCCGAAGCGGGCGTGAGAGGGAGGCGCAGTGACTTGCAAGGTCCTGGGAAAGATGTCCAAGAGACCCAAACTCCCAGTGCCCCTGCCCCTTGCTACTTGTGCACTCAAGACATGTGTTTGTATTCCCTCAAATGCCTCCCATTTATGAAATCGCTTGGCAGTGTAGACCCTTTACAAAGACTCGCTATGCTCACACAGATCCTGTTGCGCGGCGCCATGCTCCGTTCTAAATGCTAACCGCCAACTCAACATACGCAGCTCACGACCGCACCGCCTCCTCCTGTGCCGCCTGCTCCCGGCCCGCACGACCGCGGCCTCTCCCCGCGCCCCGGCCTCCGCCTGCGCCTCTCCCTGGCCCTCCTCTCCCTGCCGCTGGCCCAGCAGCCGCGCCCTCTTGCCCCTCGCCCGCCCCTTCCCCCGCGTTTGCCTGCGCAGCCTCCGCCTCCTCGCCTCCAGCCGCCATGCCGCGCGGCACGAACACGCCGCCCGTCTTCTTCAGCTTCTTGCTGAAGGAGCGGGCCCGGCTGAACGCGGCTTCAAGCGCCACCCCGTCCGCGATGTAGCTCTGCAGCACCTCCACCAGCGCGCGGTTGTGCTCCCGGTACAGGGAAGTCACGCGGCCGCCTCGCCCGGCGCGCGCGGTGCGGCCGATGCGGTGAATGAAGTCGATGGCGTTGGCCGCGAAATCGGCCTACGTGAGCGTGGAACGAGTGCAAAGGAATGCAAGAAGGTCAGCCTTGTCTCGCAATGAAGAGTCTCGGGAGTACCGGTATTTCAGGTGGCCTTCCCCCAGATCGGCAGCAAATTTGCGTGTGCGTATACGGTATTATACCGCTTGCGACCGTGAAGTGTCACGAGGTCCGACCGTAGAGGTTTACCTACGAAAACTCCAAAACCTCTGCACCCACATGACCTCATTTTTGCCTGGGCCCACATGCCGAACCCCCGGTGCAAATGCCAACCCAATAATACGCGCCCGCCTCCCCACATGTGTTACCCAGCACGTATTGTGTGATAACACCCCAGGGATGTTAGCAAAGAGCCAAAGAACATGTGCTGCTGCGACTTCAAAGCCCCCAAGCCACAGACCCCAGCCCCCTCGCCCCCTGCTGACCTGCACCACGTGTTTGATGTCCTCCACGTCCAGCCCGCGCGCCGCTGCGTCCGTGCACACCATCACGCAGCCCGGCTGCTCGCGCAGCGTCGCCAGAGCCGCCGCCTGCTCGCCCATGGGCCGGCTCTTGTGGTACACCACGTGCGGCACGTTGCCGCCCGCCAGCACCTCGGACGCGGCGTCCGCGGAGGCGCCGTCCGCCGCGAACACCAGCGTTTTGCCGCTACGAGCCTGTGTTTAAGCAGGGAGGGTGCGACACGGCTTCTGGAGCGCTAGCGACTAGGGCTCGGGCTTGCCTTTTGAGGGGGTTGCAAAGATTGGTACAGGGAAGTGTAGCGAGGTAGTACGGTAGTGGGGGGGTGGGTGGTATAAGGCAAGTTACGAGGTTTGGGGTAAGCCAAGCGCTTCTAAACGCACCTGGTAGTCGGGATCAGACTTGATTGAGTCCAGAAGGTTTGTGGTGAAGTCGTCATCACGCACCTGGCAGCGGCGGCACGGATAGCAGTAAAGGTTGGGTACGTCAGAGACAGCCATCAAGGACACATGACCACGGATAGCAGCGCGATCCTGGCCCACCATGATTCCCTCGCACGCTCTCCCACCCACTACAACCTTGCCTGCCCCTCCGCCACAACCTCCATTGCCCCTTCACGCCGCGCCACGCCGCACGCTGCCGCTCACCTCGCGCCACGCGTGCTCCACCTGCGGCTTGGAGGAGTGCAGCAGGTCGGTGGACACCCACACCGCGTCCGGGTGCGCCTTGGCGATGGCGCTGCCGACGTCGCTGTAGGTGGCGGCGGGCAGCGTGGCGGCGCTGTAGATGTACTGCCGCCGCCAGTAGGGGCCGTACTTGGCGTCCGGGTTCAGGGAGCGCTTGGGCCGGTAGCCCTCCGCGAGCATGGCCGGCGCGCCGCCTGCGGGTGGACAGGGGTGGCCGTAGGGCTTAAGAAAGAAAGGCTGAAGGCGGTACCCCGGCCCTTCCGGCTTGCATGACTGCTCAACCCACGGGCTGCCAGGCCTAAGGTGTCACCGCTCCACTTCCGCCCACATGGCCGCCCATCCTGCCGCCTGTCAACGCTTTGCCACGCCGGCCCCACCCCGCGCCCACCTGTCCACGCCGCCACCTGTAGCGCCCGCGGCAGGCGGTCGAACTCATCCTTGCCCGCCAGCCCCAGCTCATCAAACAGCTTCGCCTCCACACGCCGCCGGTCCGCAGTCTTGAACAGCTGCGGTGCGCCAGTCGGTGTCGGGATTAGAGGTACGCATGGTCGCACGGGCTCAGCACAAATCGGCTCTCAGGTATCCCAATTTGCTGTGCGACACGTCGCCGTGACCATGCGCTTGCTTTGTGCTCGCCATCCGAGCCCACCCATCCGCACATTCTGCACTGCGCCGCGCCTCCACTCCCGCTGCCGTGTCCGCTGCTAGCCTGCTACCCACCGTGAGGATGCGCTGCGTGGCCCGGCTGTACGCGGGCGTCAGCAGCAGGTCCGCCTCGTCCAGCACCACGTGGCGAATGCGGGCCTGCGCCGGTGGCATAAGGGGTGTCTTAGTATGCTGATGGGAGATGGGCGGCGGGACGCCCATGCGGCGGGTGTTTGGAGTTCACCACACAACACGAATGCAATTGCCTCCCTGTGTGAGACCGTGGCTGGCGCGCCCCACCCAATTGGCGGACCCAGTTCACTGGCTTCGCCCCATCGCCAGCGCCAACTACTCTGCGATCGTTCTGTGCCCTCGTACCCCACTACCCTCCACCCTCACATGTGCCTCCGACCCCACATGTGCCTCCACCCCCACATGCGCCTGCAAGCCAACCGCACTCGCCCACCTGCATGCCCTCCTCGCTCCACAGCCAGCCGTACGCGCCGCCCGCGTCGTCAATGATGTTGAGCAGGCCCGCGGGGGTGGCCACCACCACGTCCGGCGTCTCGAAGGGCGGCGGGTTGCTGCTGTTGATGACGGCGGCGCTGACCAGCTGCTGCTGCTGCTGCTGCTGGCTGCTGCCGTCGGCGGCGGCGGGGCCGCGCAGGGCGTTCACGGCGGCCGCCACCTGCTGGCACAGGGCGACGTTGGGGCACAGCACCAGCGCCAGGTAGCGCGTGAAGCGCGGCCTGCAGGCAGGTAAAGGACCGCACCGAGAGGGCAGAATGCAGTGAGTTGGTGGTAAGGGTCGACGAGTGTGCCTGCAAGCCGGCTGCATGCAGGCTGGTAACAGGCTGCCTCACGTTCTCCGTCCTGTCCCATGCTCGTGCATGCGTGCCCCTTCCTTGTGGTTGGGCCGTGGATACAAGCTTCTGCCCATCCTCTTCCCAGGCTGAGTCACTGCGCGCTAGCAGCTCACGCCCTGCTGATGCTACTTGCTTGCAGCCCACGCCACTGATGCCGTCCGGGCGCACACACCGTTCGGCGCCGTCGGCCGCGGGCCCGGCCGCCTCCAGCGCCGCCGCGTGCTGCTGCATGGCGGTGCGCTGCTTAAGCATGAGGTGCGCTATGGGAACCAGGTACGACAGCGTCTTGCCGCTGCCGGTCTCGGCGGCCACGACCACGTTGCGACCGCGCAGGATGTGCGGCGCCGCCAGCTCCTGTGCCCAGCAACACAAAGCAGCATGCACTGTGAGGGACGCTGCGTGCTAGAAAGCTGGCAGGTGACGCTGGCGATGAAGGGAGTGGGCAAGACCGCTTACGAGAGTGCAGGCAGCACCAGGAGGCAGGAAGAAACGGGCAGCCATAGGACTCCGATGGGTGAACGTGTCGATGCCGGTGCGGGGGCATCCTTAGCTGCCGCCGGGGTCGTGCAACACCCGTCCACACACACCGACCCAAATGCGCACCTGAATGCGCGACGGCCGTTTGAGACCCGACGTCTCAAGGGCAGCCTGAATTGCCGGCGATACGCCCAGTTCCGCGAAGCTAGCGTGCTCGCTCGCGAAGAATGCCTCTTCGCCTGACAATAACCCCGCGTCGCTGGAAGCCGACACTGCCACGCGAGGAGGCCTGCTTGCACGAGTGCTTCCCGCCGCGAAGCTACGCGTTGGAGCCCACGTTGAGAGCCCAGCGACGCTGCTTCGCGAGACATCGCCCACGGGCCGCCACCAGGCGTGAGCACAATTCAGCGGCGAAACTGCATGTGTTGCTATAGGAACATGAGTAGGACTTGTTTGCCGCCCCGCTTGTGGGCCCGTCGTCCGTGGCAGCGCCCGCATGCTGGTGGGCAGGAGAAGACACCGTGTAAGCAGCCTTTTGAATGCAACTACCATGTACAGGCTAAGTAATTGGAGGTATTACACCAGTTGAGACTCTCGTTTGGGCCTTTTGGGTGGAGCCGCTGAATCTCGGTTCCTTTGTTCAAAAACGGAACGCGAGTGGCCAAGTGCCGCCCTGTCACAACACATCAGCATGCTGCCTCTTGACCGTCATAAGTACACCACTGACGTCACATCTAGGCCAAACAAACACAACATCTGCTAGCCCCCGTTCGTCGGTATTCAGTGCCAGCGAGCCCGTTGCAACTTGATTAAGCCCTGAAACACCAGAAATGCCATCAGGAGCCCCCTGTATTTTGTTATGGAGCTAGCGGCCATGTCCAGCGTGAGCAGCTGTCGCGTACTCCGGCTGTCAACGCTGGCCTGTCGACGATGGCAGAGACAAGTATGAACGCCCCATTGCGCACCCTGGTTGTTGTCCATGCAGAATACAACGCAGCATGGGGCCGTGAAGAGGCCAGGCGTAGCTGGAGTAGCGGTCGCGGAGCGCGGCTCCAAAACATCTATCGGGTGCGAGAGGTGCTCGTTCGGTCAGCCCTAGGGCGCTGGGCCGTAAAGCAGCTCTGCAACTGATAACAACAATATGTACTGCAGGAGCTACGCCAGCAAGTATGGAGGCCGCGTCAGCCAAGCCTCCAGCAAGGCCTCGAGTGTCAAGCAGGCGCTTGACCCTGAGCCGGCTGCCTGGGCGGGTGAGGAAACCTCCGCCCCTGCGGATCCGGCAGCTGCGAACGAGTCAGCGACTGGTGTCAGCACCACTCGTAGCTCTCAGAAATCTGCAGCGGCGAGCAGAATGCATAGCAAGCTGGAGTTGACCCTGCCAAACCCGGATGAGCAGCGGGAAGACCAGGAGAACGTGGTTCCAAGGACTCCCAACACGCCGCAGACGTCGACCAGCACCCTGGGGCGAATGGCAGGTGCTGCCTCCGCCGCCTCGCCGCTGGCTGTCATGGCAGGCAGGGGCTCTTCTTCCGCGCTTGCCCCAGTGCTGGTACATGCTCCCGTCGTGGCGCCTGTGGCAGCACCCGCATCTATGGCGGAGGTTGTTGCACCAGTCCGGAGGCATGCTGGGGCTCCCATCACGGGAGCTACGCTGGTACGGGAGCTGGTGCAGGCCTCAGGCACCGGAATTAGCGACGCTCTGAACCTGAGCGCCAAAGCGCTCAAGGGTCAGGCGAAGACGACCAATTCCTGGCGCACACGGTGGGGCGGAAGTCATTACTTGGTGGTACTTGGCGCGTTGTACTCCAGGAGCCAGGGGCGAGGCAGGGCTGCTGCACATTTGCCAAACGTCTGCGTGTGCAACACCGAATCCTTGCTTGCCGATGCTATTTGCAGGAGCTACAATAAGAACATGGAGAGTGAGGTGACGCTTAAGCTGAAGCTGAAGACGTACATCAGCGTGGCAATCCAGGTGGGCCGGGGCAGGGCGCGGCAGGCTATGCTGCGCTGCGCTGCAAAGCAACTCACCTCTGCAAACGGAACACTGTGCCGCTGTTCGACGCGCGTGTTGCTCTTACAGTCCAGCACGTCTACCTTACCTTAACAGGTGGTGTTCAAGGACAGCCTGACGGCGCCGCAGTCAGTGCGCATCGCGCATTCGGGCACGCAAACCGGGCCGTACAAACCCGTTGGCGGGGCTGACGTGACGCTTGGGTGTCCCGGCAGCAGTGCCAGCGACGGGCGACTGAGGCAGACGTTCCTGGTTGGCGGCACCGGTGCACCAGTGCAGCAGTACCTGCGCATTACGTTCGTGGGGCACGCGGTCAACAACACGTCAGGTGGGCTAAAGCTCGGGTCCAGGAGTAGGGATCAGTTTATGGAGTTGCGGAAATCCAGGTTGGGACGGGGCGTTGTTTGTTTCCAGATGATGCGTTTACCGCCGCATGGGGATTTCTCAAGTTGTATTGTTGCTTTGTCATGCAGGCGCGCACGACGTGAAGTCGCTGGACGTGCTTCCGGCGCCGGCAAGCGGGCCTTCGCCCGCACCCGCGCCGGCAGGCCTGGCCCTTCCAGCTCAGGCGCCATCGCTGCCTGCTGCGCCCGCAGCGGCCGCGCCGCCCAGCTCCCGCCCAGGCCCGCCGCCGGCGCTGATCATCCCGCAGGGTCCGGCCGTCAACCCGCGCATCACCTCGCCGCTGGTGTCGCCGCTGAACCAGCCCGCCATCCTCAACCAGCGCTACACCAGCCCAGCCGTGGCGGCCAAGCAGCTGCCGGCGCGGCCGCCGCGCTACGACGAGCAGCAGGCGTCCTCGTTCGCCACGGACGCCAGCCGTAGCCGACCCGAGCCCCGCGACACTGCCAGCTCGCGCGCCGGTGCCGCTGGCACCGCCGCACTCCAGCAGCTTGACTCGCAGCACCAGTACGGCGTGGCTCACTTCCAGGCACACTTGCACCAGCCGCTGGCGAGCCTGCGCGGGCAGAGCTTCCCAGCCCCCACGAGCGGGCCGGCGGCACGTGCTCCTCGCGTTCCTGCGGACGCCTCCTCGCGCTCGCTCATCGCCGCGGCAACTTCATCCGCCGCCCTCACGCAGCATACCGGCGGTGTTGTGATGCCGGCACCATCAACGGCACCAGGCCGCGCCGGCATCGCTGCCGGCTCTTCACTCAAAGCCATGGGCTCGGGAGCGGCGGCGGCGGGCGCCAGCGGAAAGGAAGAGGGGATGGCGCCAGCTGCCGGCAGCACCGGCTCGGCCGCTGGCAGTGGCAGCAGCCGGCCCGGAGTAGGCGTGGGCGTGGGGCGGAGCGGGGCCCGCTCCAGCCGCGCGCGCGCCTCCAACTGCCGCTTCATGCCGCTGCACACACCCATTCCCGAGGTGCCTGAGAGCAACCTGAACACGCCGCTGGACGGCTTGGAGCCTGCGACGGTGCGGCCCATCCTGCCGCGCGCCCGCCTGATCGAGCTCGCGCCGGACACCTGCGATTCCGCGGCCCACGGCGCCAGCGCCAGTTGCGGCATCGCGACCCCAGCAGCGCATGGAGACGCCGCCGGCGCTGGCGCCACTGCCACTGTGCCGGATGACGAGGTCAGCCCGCTGCGGCTGATGCCGTCGCTGCACGGCACGAGCAGCCTGGGCGGCAGTGCCGGCGGTGGCAGCGGCAGCCTGCACACGTCGTTCTCGCTGGCGGCGGTGGCGAGCCACACGTGCGGCAGCCGCACCGTGGACTACGACCTCGACGACGACGAAGTGGAGCGCGGCAGCAGCCCCGGGGGGGACAGTGTCGCTGGCGGGTTGGATGAGGAGGGGGAGGAGGACGCGGAGGAGGGCGGGGATGAGACTGGCAGGGCGGGAACTGAGGAGGGTGGTGTGAAGAGGCTCTGGCAGCGGGAAGAGGGCATGGAGGCTGAGACGGAGGAGCCGGCGCGCGAGCCGAGCTTCTCTGGGAGGGTCAGCGGCGGCGCTGCCGGCGCCGCAGTGCCGCCGGTGGCTGCAAGCAACAGTTTCCGCAGCAGCCACTCCGCGAGCTACGGCGCGCCGGCCGCGCCTGCGGCAGCGCCGCCTGCCGCTGTGGCCGGCGCCATCGCTGCCGAGCGCAGCCCAGTGGACGAGGCCGTGGCGCGCAACGCCCGCCAGTCACTGATCACGCTGATGGGGCTGGGCGACACGCCCAACTCGGAGCGCACCCGCACCCGGCTGAACTCGCTACACCTGCCGGACGCCATGCGCGAGTATGAGGCCAGCCGCGCCGCGGCCTCCACAGGCGGCGTGGCGGCCTCGGCCTCGGTCTCGGCCGAGGCCCAGCCCCCCAGCATCATCGGCAGCGCCGCCGCCGCCGCCGCCGCGGTCCGCAACAGCCTGGCCGCGTCCAGCAGCTCATCGCTTCCGCCGGCAGTAGCGGAGGCCGTGGCGGCGCTAGGGAATGTGGCGGCGCCGCGGGCTGCGCCTCCACCGCCGCCGCCCGGCCCGCCTCCTCCTCCGCCGCCTCTGGTGATGGTGCAGTCGTCGCTGCCGCCTCCGCCACCGCCCCCGGGGCCTCCACCGCCTCCGCTACCAGTCGTGATGGCTAACGGTACGCGCTCAGCCGGTGCACCGCCCCCACCACCTCCGGGCCCGCCACCGCCGCCGCCACCTGTGGTCGTGTCAGCGGGACCGTCAGCCTCGGCACCACCCCCGCCGCCCCCGGGGCCGCCGCCGCCGCCGCCGTTTGGTGTGGCGGCTCGGCCGGCGTCTGTGTTCTCGCCACCGCCGCCGCCTGGGCCTCCGCCTCCACCACCAATCGCGGTGGCGACGCGAGCCGGGGCGCCCCCACCTCCCCCGCCACCGGGTCCCCCACCGCCACCGGCGGTTGGACCGGCATCGCGGAGCGGCGCGCCGCCGCCGCCGCCCCCGGGCCCGCCGCCGCCCCCGGTGCTGCGCACGCCCATCCTGCCTCCGCGGACCGCGGCCGAGTGGGAGGTAGCCGGCCTGGACGGCAAGCCGTCGCCGCTGCTCACACCGGCATCCTCAGGCTCCAAGGCGCCTCCACCTCCACCCCCAGGCCCACCACCGCCACCAGGCGTGGCCCGCGGAGCGCCTCCGCCGCCTCCGCCTCCGCCTCCTCCCCCTCCGGTTATGAGGGCAGCCGGCGGCGCGCCGCCGCCGCCCCCACCTCCGCCTCCCGGTGCCGCAGGGCGCGGCCCGCAGCCTGCGGCCGCAGCCGCCGCTTCAGGCGCCATCACGCCGGAGCCGGCCGCCAAGCCCAGCAAGCCCACCAGCAAGCTGCACTGGAAGAAGCTGCCGCAGTACGCGGCCAAGAACAGCGTGTGGACGGAGATCACGCCCGTCAAGGTGGGCTTGGCGTTGGCGGTTGCAGGAGCTCTACCTGCGCTCACCAGAAACGACTCCGCAAGCATCTCATCGTTGGCCCCCTTAACCTGATGTCGGCCTTCCATGTTATGGTGTTGCATCTCGCCTTCCTCAAATCGTCTTTGTTTCATTCCACTCGCGCAGGTGGATGTGGACTACGAAACGCTGGAAAACGACTTCGCGGTGTTGACGCAGCCCGCGCGCTCCAAGGGTGGCGTGGGCAGCCTGAAGCGCTCCGCGCCCACCGTCACCATCATTGACGGCAAGCGCGCGCAGAACATAGCCATCCGGCTGTCCAAGTTTAAGGGCGACTCGCACGCGCAGCTGGTGGCGCGGCTGGTGCGCATGACCACTACGGGCGAGATTGACATGGACGAGGAGATGCTGGAGACGGTGGTGGGCACCTTCCCCAGCGATGTGAGTGTTGAGCACTGTTCGATCCATGGAGGTTTGGTCAAGGGGTTGTGAGCCGAAGTGCGACGTCCACCTGAGCCTCTTGCTGTTCGAGCAAAATGAGAGCGGCGGTGGCTTATGTGTGTGCAGGAGGACCGCAAGCAGCTGCAGGCGTACAGCGGCGGCCGCACGGGCATCAGTGAGGCCGACAACTACCTACTGGAGGTGCGGTGGGGTCAGCAGGCGTGAGGCAGCGGTCTGGCATGAGCTTCGTCTCCCGCCCACAGCCTCTGCCTGCGGCCGCCCTGCCACCGGCGCTGACTGCTTGCCACCTCGCCACCCTCCCTGCTCCGCAGCTGCTGCCGGTGGTGGACGACCTGGCTCCCAAGATGCAGCTGTGCATGGGCATGGTGTCCATGCCGCGCACGCTCGCAAGCGCCAAGGAGGTGAGCGAGTGAAGTGTCCGGCTCGCCAGGGTGTGCGCAGAGCTGCTGATTGTGCCGCTCCGCAGCCGCGCTACCGTGCGGGAACAACCCCAGAAGCCCTCCCCTTCTGCGCCTGCCTCGCCGCAGAACGTGGCGGTGGTCGCGCGCGCCTGCGACGAGGTGCGCAGCAGCAGCCTCATGCGGCACCTGCTCAAGCTGGCGCTGGAGATCGGCAACTTCCTCAACGCCAGCTCGCCGCAGGGCGCGGCCGTGGGCTTCAATCTGGAGACCCTCTCCAAGCTGCGCGACGTCAAGTCCTCCTCCAACCCCGCCCAGACGCTGCTGCACTTCATCGCGCGGCAGCAGATGCGGCAGTGCCCGGATGAGTCGCTGGCGGAGCAGCTGGCCGCCTGCGCACCCGCCAGCCGCCTCAACTGGCCCAAGACGATGGAGGACCTGCGCACCATGCGCGCCAAGCTGAACGAGCTGTCTGCCAAGCTGCCGCCCGTAGAGGCCGCCGCCACCGCCACGCCCTTCCAGGTGAGGTGGTTCTGCACGGTATGGGTACTCGCGCTTCTACTTATAGTTAGCCTCCTGCATTCAGTCACCGGCGCGCCTGTGGACCTTGTCTGACATGACGTCATGTTGTGGTTGCGCAGGCCGCAGCGCGCACGTTCATAGACGGTACACTGGCGGAGCTGGACGCGGCGGAGGCCGATGCGCGGGAGGCGCAGCGCGCCTTTGAGCAGCTGCGCTCCTACCTGAACGGCACCGGCGACAAGAGCGACATGAAGGACTTTTTCGGCATCCTCACGCGCTTTGCCACCGACCTGGCCAAGGCGCACACCGAAAACAAGGAGATGGACACGCGGGTGAGTGGGCAGGGCTGCGTAGCGGTGCAGTCGCTCGCTCGTCACTTCGGGCTTGCTCACAAGACGTGAAAGCTGCAAGGAGTGCCGGTATTCATTCTGGTCTTATGAATCTTACGCCGTGCTGTGCAGGCTGCCCGGCAGAAGCTGGCTGCGGAGCAGCGGACACCGGTGGCGCCGCGTCGTGGGCTGGCCGGCCGGGTGGCTCCCGCCAGCGACCCTGGGCCCAAGGACCGCGTGCTCAACACCATCCGTGCCTTCGGTCGGCTGCGCCCCGCGGAGCGCAAAGCGTTGCTCACTGAGAAGGGCGCGCGCGAGCGCATGCGCCAGGAGAACATCACCGTGCGCCAGAGCATCGCCCACCTGCCGCCCAAGCCACTGCACGGTAAGCTAACCAGCCGCTTGCGGGATGAGGTGAATTGCAGCATAACACAGGCCGGGACACCTTACAACCTTGGTGTATCGTTGTGCTGCAGGGGCTACAACGGGCTCAAAGGCGATGCGCGCCTCGGTGATTGGCACCAGCATCCTGTCGTCCCGTGCCGCTGCGCCGTCGCCGGCATCAGCCGCCGCCTCTGGCGCCACCGCCGCTGCTGCCAGCGCCCTCCGCCGCAGCGTCATCGCGGCCTCTGGCGCCACCGCCGCTACTGCCAGCGCTCTCCGCCGCAGCGTCGTCATCGCCTCTGGTGCCACTGGCGGCAATGCGCTCCGCCGCAGCGTCGCTGCTGCCGGCGCTGCTGCGGGCGCTGCCGGTCTCCGCCGCAGCATGGCGGCTGGTGCCGCCTCGGTCAGCGCTCTGCGCCGCAGCATGGCCACGATGCCCAAGAAGGCTGTAGCGGCTGCTGCTGCTGAGGGCGCGGCTGACGCTGAGCCCGAGCCTGCCGTGGTGGGCGGACTGCTGGAACAGTTCAGCCGCGAGGCGCTGCTGCGCCTCAGCATGCCCACCGAGCTGCTGCAAGCCGCCATGAAGCAAGCCCGCGAGTCAGCCAGCGCCGGTGGCTGCGTTGCCGCAGTCGGAGCCGTTGGAGGCGTAGCCCGGAGCATGGTCATTGTGGGCGGGCGGCGCGGCAGTGGTGGTGGCGCGGGCGGACGGAGCCCCTCGGCAGGCAGCGGCATGGCGGGTCCGGCGGTGGGGATTGAGCGCATTGACGAGGAGAGCCCAGCCATGCTTGGGTGAGTCGCCACGTGTACATAGCCGAGGTTTGGGAGCGTGTCAGGTCCCTTGTCAAGGAACCGCTTGCGTGCCCCACGTCATATTCAAGCCAAACCTTGATACGTGCAGGGCTGAGCGCGACGCGGCGGCGGGCGGATCACCCTCCTCCCAGGCGCCCCGCCAGTCGCCCTTCACGCGGCACCAGCGCTCCCGCTCCCACATCCCGCAGGGCGCCGGCAGCCGGCCCCCTCCCCTGGACCTGTCCAAATTGCGCATGAGCATGACCTCAGCCGGCGGAGCCGGCGGCGACCCTGCCAGCACCCGCCGCGTTGGGGTGCGGCTCTCCACGGCGCGCCAGACTCCCCGCATCCGCACGCTGCTGACGCCCAAGCTGCGTCCGACGCGCACGCCGCGGCTGCCCAACAGCAACGGGCGCGGCGGCAACAGCACGCTGCCGCATTGCATGGCCAGCACACCGCTGCTGGACCAGTGGGCGGCGGCGGCGGGGCGCCGTGCGGAGTGGCTGGAGGACGCGGACACTGACGCCGATGAGCAGGGGTGGGTGCAGGGCAAAGCCGCGCGATGCTTTTGAGGCGATGCGGGCATCCTGCTCGGTAGAGGATGCAATCGCTGGCTGTGAAGCCTGCCGTGCTAATCAGCACCACGACCTCGTGAAACCCATTGCCTGCCCCGCACCCCGATACAGGATGCTGTCGGAGCGGCCCACGCTGCCTCCTCTTGACGAGGTCATGTCGCCCTCGCCCGAGCTGCCGGTGCGCCAGCTGGCGCGCATGCTGCACTCGGACGAGCCTGATGAGGCGCGGGAGGCAGCAGCCGCGGCCGTGGCGACCAGCAGCACCACCGCAGCTCCCGGCGAGGAGGGCGGCATGGCCCTGCTGTGCTCTGCCAGCAGCCTGAAGGCCGGCATTGCTGAGCTGCCAGCCGCCACCTCGAAGCCGGCAGAGCAAGCGGCTGGCATGCCGCCGCTGGGCGCCTCAGAGTCTCCGGAGCCGGCTGCCGTGCAGCAGGGCCGCGGCGCCAGCTCCATCAGCATCAGCGCAGGGCGGTCGGCTGCGCCGGCGGCAAGCTCTCAGGTGCCGTTCAACCTGCGCGCGTCCATGAAGCAGATTGCCACGGACGCGGCCGCGGTGGCCGCTCGCCGCCGCTCGTCAGGGGGCGGCTCACTGGTGGCGCGCGGAACGGGGGCGTCCCCGGCCGCGTCAAGAGCCAGCGTGGCGCCTGCACCCGCTACTGCCAGCGCAGCGCACCCCGCGGCCACACGGGGCACCAAGGCTAGGCCCACCACAAGCACCTCGCCCGCAACCGCAATGGCCCGGCTCGGCAGCGGTGGCCGCGCAGTTGCGCCGTCGCCGTCCACCGCGGCTGTGCGATGGGTATCAGGAAACAGCAGCGCCACGCCCACCATGCAGAAATCGCAGGCTAGCCGGCTGAGGCGCTGCCCGTCGCGCACGACCAACTCTGCCCCTGCTTTGCCTGCGTCCACGCACCATGGGACAGCTGGCCAGACCTGCCAGGCCGCAGCCGCGGAGGCGCCGCCCACCCCTGCCTCGTGCCCCAGCCGATCTCCCTCAGCCGCCGCTCCCGCTGACGCCGTCACGCCGGTTCAGCAGCGCAAGCCGCCGGCCGGCAGCAGCAGCGTGGTCAGCCTGGGCCAGAAGCGCTCGCGTTCCTCGGACATGTTCAGCATCCCGCTGCCCTCCATCGTGGACGGCAACAACCACCCCGCCCTCACCAGTGCCAGCAAGCGCGCGACCGCGGCTGACCGCAGCGTGCTGCTACCGCAGGGCCCCTTCGACTTCCCGCCCCCGCCCCAGCGGCCCTACGAGCCGCACAACGACGCGCCGCCGGCGTCGTCCTCCAACCCCACCGTCACGCCCACAGGCACGCCCGCCAAGGACGCGCAAGCACCGGCGGTGGTGTTGCAGGGCAGCGATCTATCAGAGCTCAGCAGCAGCGGCGAGGGCGCCCCGGCTCGGGCCGGTGATGGGGGTGGGTCATCGGCCTCCGCGTCTGGGGCAACACTGGGGGGTAGCTGCGGCGCGGCCTTGCAGGCAGGGCAGAGCCGCGGCAGTGGGCCGACCAGCTCTGGCACAGGCGCGCAGGCTGTTGCTGGTCGCAGGCCCGACGGGCATGGGGTGCGCAGCAGTGCCGCTTCGGTCAGCTCCGGGCCAGCCGGTGTCGGCCCAGGCTCAGCCAGCACGAGCATCGACCGTACGCCTGGCGGCTCGTACGGCAGCCGCGCTCACCACCAACACGGCACCCAACACTCAAGCAAGCAATGGCAGCCAGCACACGGGCAGCAGCAACGCAGCAGTGGCGGTGGTGGTGGCAGCAGCAGCAACCGGCCAAGCGGCAGCGGCGGGGGCGCCGGTGGCAGCGGCAGCGGGCAGCAGCTAGTGTCCGGGGTTGCCTCCGGCCAGCCAGCTAACGTGGGGCCGCTCGAGCACTTCCGCAGCGGCCGCCACAACCCCACCACGGCAGTGCTACTGGGCTACATGCCTGAGGATTTTATGCCACTGCAGGCTCAGTTGCAAAGCCGCGCCACGCGGCAGCAACAGCAGTCACAACAGGGCACGGGCACGGCGGCAGCAGGCTCGGCGGGGAGCAGCGGGCGGCGCCCTGGCGTCTCGGGCACTGCTGGCGCCGTGGCAAGTCCTAGCGGAGCGGTGTCAGCTGGGTCGCAGCGCGGGCGCGTGGCGGCACCGGTTGCATCTCGCACGCTCAGAACAGCAGGGACAAGTGGCAGCAGCGGGGGCAGCGATGGCAACGCGGGCAGGCGCAGCTCTACAGGGGCGCAACCTGTGGCGCTGCGAGCGGGTGGCTCGTCCAACGGTGAGTACTGTGTTGGCATACGGTACACGTGTGTTTATGCGGTCCATATGTTTCAACAACTTAAGCTGCATTGTTGCTGAACTTCATCCTGTATTTGCACGCACGGACGTGATTGCAGGTGGTGCCTCAAGAGGCGGGACGCTGCAGGCATGGGCCGAGGAGCCGGCGGAGGAGCTCGAGCCCATGAGCTCCCCAGCGGCGGCCTCAGTCCCCTCGGATCCCCCGGTCGCGCAGCTCATTACGCCGCTTCGAGAGATCAACAGCGCGTCGGCGGGCGGCAACGCGGGTGGGGCCATCGGCCCATTGCAGCGTGGGCTGATGCGCACGGGATCACACACCTCGCAACAAGGTAAACCACTCCGCCGTCCTTGCTGCTTTTTAACCTGTGTCGCGCCCCATTCACTTGCTGCACCTTATTAAACCGCATGCCGTATTGTACATGGCGACCCCAACCATCGGTAACACGTTACCGTTTGACCGTGCCGTAACCCTCACATGATGTACAGATGCCCAAGGACCTGGCACAGCAGCTGCGGGCCCGGCGACCGCAATGCGCTTCATGGGGCCGCTGGCGCACGCCCTCATGAACAACCGCGCCCGCGGCGGGAGCTCCTGCCCCGCGCGCAGCAGCTGGGGCGAGGCGCCGGTGCCCGCCTCCCACTGCACCAGCGCCATCGACTCAGCGGACTGGGCGGGCACATTTCCCACCGCGGGTGCCGAGGGCGACGACACGCTTGGCGGCGACCAGCAGCGAGCCGCAGCGGCGGCGTTGGCCGCGTATCGTGAAGGCGCTGGCGGCGTTGATGCCGACAGCGCGGCCGACGCGGCTGCGCTGGGCTCCCACCAGCACCTGAGCATGAGCACCGACTTCTACCGCACCATGCAGCAGGGCGGCATGCAGCTTCCGCTGCCCAGCACGCGGGAGGAGCTGCTAGCGGAGGCGGCCGGAGACGCCGCCAGCGGCGCGGCAGGCGGCATGGCGGGAACGAGTGGGCGGGGGCTGGCGGCTGGCGATAAGGCGGGCAGCAACAGCGGTGGTGCCGCGCACTTCACGTACACAGTGTCTGCAACAACGCCGCTGGTGGAGACGCTGCGGCCGTTGGGAAGTCGGCGGGGCGGCTCCGAGCCGGGTGCAGCAGGAGTCGTACAAGGGCACAGTGTGGAGGCGCGCCGTGCTACTGTGGGTGGCGGTAGCGGTGGGGGTGGCAGCGTGGCGGCAAGCTATAGCAGATCCTCATTAGAGGCCGCTGGTCGGGCTGTGCCGGTGGCGTGGCCTGAGGATGCGGGCGAGCGCGGTATGCGGCTATACGAGCGGTTGGGCGGATGACGGAAGGGAAGGAATAGGTGATCATCGCAGTAACATACATGCAGGAGCTTCAGTGCTAGGCTAATACCGTAAGGTTGTGCTAGCTGCCGTGTTTATGTGCTGCTGGTGAGTTGTGGCAGCTGTGAGATATGTTGATTGGGTTGGGATGGCCACGGGGAGCTGGGGCACTATCACGTGTGCATCCCTGGCAGGGGTCGTATCTTGTTTTCGGGGTGATGTCTGGTTCCAGACAAAAACGGCCGGATGGCCGCCGTCTTTTGTCTGGGCACAAGGTGGTTTGGGGGCTTCTCCATAGGAATTCGGACAAAACCCGCCCCAAACCCGGGCCAACAAAGTCTCACCCCAGACATCAGCCAAAATGGCCGATTAATGTCTGGAGACATTAAGATAGGAGCCCTGATCCCTGGGCATTATCAGACCAGAAAGGTACGAGGGCAGGCACGGTGTGAGGGATACCGTAGTCTAGTGCGTGATAATGGGGTTGGTACCGGCGTGTACGGGTGTTGTGCGTGCCGCCACCGTCAGGAGAGCGCAGCGGCGTGCAAACCACACTGATGGCGTGGGTGCTGGCACCTTCATTGGTCGGACTTTCCCCTCTTGAATGTCGCATACATACGGTATTGATGGCACCGGAACGTCCTTTCGAAGACAAAGCGGAGAAAGCCAGGGGCTAGGGGCAGGGAATTCTTTTTCTGAGAGAATGCGGGCGGAGGGGTCGAAGGAAAGCGATGAATTCCCTCCCGCACGCAGCTGAAAGGCACACCTCTGGATCGCTATCACACCTCTGTGTCAGCATCCCTGGTCACGAAGTGCTTGCTAGTGAATGCGAATGCAAGACGCCGTCGCGAGCTCCAGGCTAGCAATAAACAGCACGAAAGAAGTTAGTGTCAGCGGCAATGCGGTTACTTGTTACCTTCGAGACGAGACACCGGTGCGCGCTCCGCGCTGCTCCGCAGTCGGCACGCCAAACGGAGTCTGAGTGTCGTGGAGACTGCTGCCGCTTGCAGGGGCGGACGCGTTCCAGCTCGCAACTAGGCTGCTGCCATTCGCCGCGACAACGCGAAACCCACAAAATGCACCCACCTGGAACGGAGCCAGGCCTGGTCAGCATGCTACGGCTTCCCCACGCACCACATCCTGCGGTAGTATCGTCGTACGTCGGGCATCAGGTGTGTGTCTTGGTGTACGCGAGGGCTGGGGGCGCTGGCCATCAGGGCGGTTTTGCGACGAGGATGCGCATACCGAAGATGGCGCGTGACAGGTAGATGGGCGACGATGTGGGGCCAGGTAGCAGTCTGGGGCTCTCTGGGTTGGCCTGCAACCTGCGAAGATGCGCGCGGCAGGGCCCCTGGAGCGCGGCCTGGGGGGTCGGGGGGGGGGGGCGTAAGCGAGCAGCATAGATATAGCATGAGCATGCATGAAGCGATACTGAAATCAATGGCACGGGTAAGCAGGACGCTGGGGTGACACTTCGACTACATCAGCAGCTGACATCCCGTAGACATGTGCCACCGCAACACAGGCAGAGTGTTATGACATCGCTTTCCCTCTTTGTGCAGTATCTCTTACCATTGTTATCGCTATGTTTGGCAGGACTGGTTTAGCACTGACGGGGCGAGCCCCCCGGGCGCCTTGGGGGACATGAAATGTGGCGTGGCGCCCGCCGGACAGCGAAGAATTTCGCGAGCATGTGTGCACCTGAACGCTTTGTCGCATACTTTGTGCAGAAGTATAGGCAAACACTTGATATCGTATTGGCACAAATTTGATCAACCAAGCCTACACGACGGAGTTCGCTGGGTGGCTTACTGGTCAGCACGAAGTTTGATGTGAGAAGAAACAACTACTAAGAGTAAGAGCAGCAGCGCAGATTGAGGATGCAGCGCTTCAAGAAGCTATTCACGAAGGATACCGGGGAAGCGTTGTCTCTGCCGAGTCCTCCGTCGCTGCACTCACCTTCCGCTCAAACTTCGCCACCTAGCAAAAGTTCTCCTCAAGCAACTCCTCAGCAGGAGTCACCAGCTGCGGTGCCTGACGACGTTGACGAGGTTGGCGAACGCGTATCGACCCTCCCATCCGAGCCTGCACAGCCTCCGAAACTTGACTTGTCAGCCGCGAAAGATGACCCTGTCGCCAAGGATTCTGGCTTGAGGCGCTCAACTCTGCTCGCTGAGGCGCCGTTGACCGACGCAGCCTCGCCGCGCCCAAACGGCGGGGCGTGGGGGTTCCAGTCGTCGCTGCACCCTCGGCCGTCGCTGGTCAGTTCTTCTGTCGTTCAGCCGGAGGAGGTCACGGAAGTCACGGCCATGACGTTGGAACAGCTAGAAGATAGAAACAGCTCGCACGGCGGCACCTGCGCTGGGAGCAACTCCTGTCTAACACGAGGACGGCGGAGCTCCGCGACGGAGACGCTAGCTCTGGAGGAGCTGCCCTCCGTGGGTAGGTGCCGCCCCAGGGCCCCCTGCATGCGTACAGCATCGACGTGCTCGCTTCATTTTGTAGCCACACGCTCACGGAATCCAAGTACGCAGGGACGGCTGACGGCTCCCCTTCTAACATGCTGCTTGTGCCCGTGGCTCGTGCCGCCTCTGTGCGCAGGCCACCTCGCGGAGGCCGGCTGGACGCGCGCGCTCGCGGACAACATCAAGAGCGTGGCTGCGGTGACCGGGGTCATGGGCGGCGGCAGCATGCCCAACAGCCCTCATGGCAGCGTGCTGGGCGCGCGCGGCAGCCTCACGGGTGTCAAGTACGGTACAGCGCTGGGCGTGGGGGCGGCGCCTAACGCCGTGATGGCGGGGTTCCGGCCCAGCGGCTCAGGACTGAAAAGCAGCAGTGGCGCAGGCGGCCTGCCGGGCGGGCCGGTGGGCTCGGCCACGCTTGTCACGGAGCTTGAGGAGTTTGATGGCGGTGAGCGGCGCGATAGGAGGCAGGAGGGAGGGGGGGAGGGGGGGAGCAAGGAAGCCCGATGAGAGGGTGGGTAGGGCGCCGGGATTGTGGACACGGCCAGCAAGGCGGGAAACTTGCGAACCAATTTGTGACTCAACATTATGTTTCGCCGCGCCGTGCTGATGCATGATGCGCGATGCTGCAGGCGACGACGTAGAAGCGGCCCTCAACGTGGTGCCGGATGCGCTCATGCAGCAAGCCGTCAAGGCGGGGGTGAACTTGCAGGTCAGACAGGGGCGGACGGCGGTGGGTGTGCCACTACAGAGCCAAACCCAGATCAACCAATGACTTGCTGAGGGGGCTGCAGCGCCTGTGAAGCCTCACGCGTGCCTGCGGAACCGTACGGCAGTAAGGGATGGGGCCACGTGACGAAACATGCCTGCTTGCCGGTGCTGCCTGGTATTGCTGATGCTACTCCAGGTGTGCATGGACACGGACGTCACACTGAGCTCGGAACAGCTGGGGCGTGGCGTGTCGGGCACGGTGGTGAAGGGCACCTACCGGGGACAGCCCGCCGCAATCAAGGTGAGGCCTAGCGGTCCGGGCAGTGGCTGCGCACACGCCTGCAGTTACCCTGCTTGCTGCTTGATTGCCAATATGCTGCTTCCGGTACATGCGCTGTTCCCCTGCTTCCCGCGTACCCGCTGCCCTTGCGCACGGCTTATAATGTAACTACATGCCCATGCTGCGAGACACGTTTGGTGCTGCCGCTGGACCTGCCGAGCCCTGGATGCGGCGCTATGGCTGACGCCGCCGGCATCCTTGCACACGTCACTCGCGCGCTCGCAGATGCTGCCGCCGGACTTGCTGTTCGGCAACCGCAGCCTGGAGCTGCACACCTTCGTGCAGGAGATGGTGGTGCTGTGCGGTGAGCGCTGCCTTCTGGATCCGTGGAAAGCAGAGGAAAGCGGCCAGACCGCAGGCCAGGCCGCATGGTCTGAGCGGCGCCATGTAATAGACCCAGCGCTTGCCAGACTACAGCTTGCATGCATGACATGACGTGGTAGCGCCGAGCCTAACGTCATCAGCAAACCGAATCCGTGTGCGCTCCCTGCCCTCGGCGAACTTGTAGGTGTGCGCCACCCCAACATCGTGAACCTGCTGGGCGGCTCGCTGCAGCCACCAAACGTGTTCATCGTGGAGGAGCTGTGTGTGGGCTCGCTGGAGGCCCGGATACACGGGGGCCCGGGCAAGAACGCCGCCGCGCCCAAGGCCCTGAGCGCCTATGAGCAGCTGCGGGTGCGTGATCTGGCGCGGGGGGAAAGGGGGTTCAAGCTATGGGGTGGGCTGGGGCCTTGGCGGCTATGACCGCGGGAGGTGCGGGCTCGGACCTAGCTGGGGAGGAGCTGCGAGGCCGAAGCAGTGGGACTGGGTCACGGGCTGCCCGGATGCGCCGTGCCTGATCCCAATCGTGCTGAATGATTCGCGTTCCGGCGTACCGTATTGCAGATAGCGGTGGATGTGGCCACGGGTCTGCAGTACCTGCATGAGCGCACGCCTGCCATCGTACACCGCGACCGTGAGTGAGGGGGCCAAGGCAGGCGCTGCGTTAGTATGCTTTGTGCTCCGCACCATGGCGGTCTGTTGCTCCGTCCTTCAAGGTTTCATGCTTGCCCGCGTGCTTCTATGCCCGCAGTCAAGCCCGCAAACATCCTCATTGACCCCAACGGCACTGCCAAGGTGCGTCGCTGTGGGACCTGGGTGAAGTGGGCGGGAGGAACTCCGTGCAGCACCACAAAGTCCCGTGGTGCACTGCAAATCATCCTGAACACGCACACAATGCACCTGCTATCCGTCACAGATCTCCGACTTTGGACTGGCGCGCGTGAAGACACACGCCGTCATCAACACCAAAGCGCCGGACGTGGGGTCCATCGGTTACATGGTGCGTACCAGCGGGGCCTGTCACATGTCAGCGCTTGCTTTCATGCATCCGTGCTTCTTGATTCCACACCTTCCGACTACTGCCGGACCCGTGCGGCGTTCCTGCTGTCACAGGCTCCTGAGTGCTTCACCAATGAGGACGGCCAGCTGACGGACAAGTGCGACACGGTGAGCAGGCCCGCCCCTTCACCACCACCACCACCAACGCCGCCTTGGCATGTGCCTTGTCAACCCATATCGTCTCATATCTCCAATGGCTTGCCCAGTCCCCAGGAACGCATCCAAACCCCTAGTATCCAAGCCCTGCTGCATGTGCCGCACGCTCCCGCCGTTCGCTCTGCAGTGGTCTCTGGGCGTGACGATATGGGAGATGGTGACCCGCAAGCGGCCCTGGGCCTCCTGCAACATGGCCGAGTACTACCGTGAGGTGGTTATTAGGAAGAGCCGGCTGCCCATACCGCAGGTGTGTCCGTGATCGCGCGTGTCCTCCGCGGGCCTCTGCCGCCGCCCGCCCACCGTAGCGCGCGTGCTGCGCCGTGCCCCGGCCATGCAGTGTGCACCCTGCGTCCTTGCACCTTGCCTCGTTGTGTGCTATTCAACTGGACCTCGCGTGGGCTGGCTCTCCCCGTCTGGCCACGTCATCCGTGCCGATGCGCGCACTTCCTTCGGGCATAGCGGGCATCACCGCCACCCCGCCTCAAAGCGCTGATACAGAGCTTGAAGTTGTTGCGACTAGCAACGGAAGTGCCAGCCATCCTTACTGTTGTTACTAGTGGACTTATGTGTATGTAGTGACTTCCGAGCGTTCCATTAGGGTCTGCCGAGCGCAGCCCGCGAAATCGTCAACCACATGTCATACGCCATCGAGCTCGCCGCCAGCAGCATATCAATCTTACAATACAGTACTGCTATTTTAATCCTCATGATGATTGTTTGACGCAAAATAACGCAAAAACACGCTTTTTGACACAGGACGACAACGTGTGCCCCATGGCGCTGCGTCGCCTCATCAGCAGCTGCTGGTGCGACGACCCCGAGGACCGCCCCTCCTGCGGCCACATCGTGGAGGAGCTCAGCCGCCTGCTCAAGTACGCGCCGCGGCCGCTGGTGGAGGAGAACTTGTGAGCGAGGGCGAGAGCGCAATGCGCATGCCAGCCGTGGATGAAGCCCTGGGTCCGGGCTTTGGGTGATGGCAGTGGTGGCCGAGGTAAGGAGGCGGCTGTGGCCTGAGAGGTCTGCGGGTGGGGAGGTGAATGGCGCTGAAAGGATTGCAGGTGGGAGGCCGTTCGTATTTGGCTTGGGCTACTAGGGTCGCCAGTCGCCACTGTGGGGTGGGAAGGGATTTGGGCATTGGACTGTTATACAGCACCTCCGCGGCTTCGCCAAGAGAATGGCACTGTCCAACCGACGGGGGACATCCGAGGCTCTCGCTACCGCCGCGCTCCTATACAGCAACAATGTTGGGGAAGGGACAGTGTGTCCTTGTTATCTAGCGATTCCGTGATAACACATTGCGGAGGAGGGGTGTGCAATGTGGTGCCGCTGGTGGATTGCCACTAGTGGATGGCAGTGTGTCAGTGGGAGATGTGGCCTGCTGTGGGAGGTGATGAAATGAAAACGCAGCTGATATTGCGCAGGCAGCTGCAGTAGACTACGCACGCATAAGAGCAATGGACGGCTTGAGAGGCGGGCGCTGCATTCATGGCGACGGCTGGCAACGGCAGCACCACCGTGTGGCGGCGGCACGGTCTCTAGCTGCCGTGGCTGCCGTGGTCATTCATGTCAGGCTGTGCCGGTTGCGGGTATTGAGGGTATCGATTAGCGGGAGATGGATCGCAGTTCAACCATTTCCACAACCCGGGCGAGCGGCTCTTCCGGGTAGAATGCGCAGCTGCTTCTGTAGGTGCATTCATGAGGTGGTGAGATTGCCTTGGTTACACGACGGACCTGCTGACGCAGCTCACGAGGCTGCGAACACGCACTAGTAGTACGGACGCCCAGCTCAAGACCTCAGGACTACTTGGCGAGGTGGACCGGCCGGGGTATCACACAATGCAGAGTGGGTTGTGGGGGCAAATGGATGGTGCGTAGTGTTTGTATGATACGGAACTCACAACTTTCAATAGCTGGCAAAGGCTGCAATGGGACAACATGGTGAGGGGCAGGTAGTTCAGTAGCTGGCAAAGGAGTAGTAGTCGGCAAAGGGTGTGGCCTGCTACCGGGTTTCCATGTGTGGGTTACCTCTCAGGTGTGGGTGCAGCCCACTGTTCCCTTGAGATGGAAAGCCACCTTTCTGATCCTTGGAGGGAAAACCACATTCCTTCTTATGCGTGCTGGATAGTGCTGTAAGTGAGTTTTTGGACTTTTAGCTCGGGCTTGGGCTGGCAGGAGCTGCAGGGTACGGTATTGCTTTAGGTGTTCGAGCCGTGGGTGCGTGCTCTGTCGCTCGTCATCCGTCGCGATGTCGCATCTGTCTACTTATAAGCGCCACTTGTGGCTTGTGAGTGACCCGGGGTACGTCTGGATGAATGGGTTGCCGCAGGAGGCAGACGCAGGGTGATGCGCGGTCGTGGAGATGTCGCGTTACGTTATGGGCCGCGGCTTAGGTTAACCTGCGAGCAGTGCGATGTGAACTTTGCTACTAACGGGTGCCCGAAGTATGCCTGTAACGGAGAACTGACGTGTTGCACTGCGTCGCTTCAGCTTGCTTGCACGGCGAGTGGCCACTCGCATCTTCCATGACGCGAAAGACCCACTTTTGGATGTGTATGTAATTCAAGATTCATTCAATATACATTGGCATAAAATATTCTTACTGAGCTGCTCAGGAAAGCCGAAAGGTGTCTTCATACTCAAGGTCTTGGAGGCCGAGCTGGTGCAGTGCCACCTGCAACCAACCAACTGGTCGTCCATAGCTTGTAGCCAAGCATTTGAAACACGCACAGCTTAGAATGTGCAAACGGCAATCGGTCAATTGAGAGGGCGCCTGTGCTGCTGGTGCTGCAAATGTTCTTGCGAACCAAGAGGCAAGGCCAGCGCGGCCAGGTATGTGGGTCGAGCTTACTCGGCAGCTGAAGCTGAAGGGGCGGGTTACTTGAACTGTTGAAGGGCCGCGGAAAGGCGAGCAGCCACGCCCCGGCCGGCGCCCCGCCTGAGCACTTACCCCGGTCCTGGACCGGCCGGTGCCCTACAACAACAGCATCCAATTAGCTTAGCACTCCACTACATCCGCCTTGACGCCGCCGTTCGGGAGCGCAGATGAACGCCGCGGTGGTCTACGCCGTCCAGCAAAATGCGGAGGAGACGTTCGCCTACCTCAAAAGCGAGGAGCGGGACAGCCTGCACTCGGACCACATCCTTGTGGCCCTGTCCTCCGTGGCTCAGCTGCTGGGGCTGACCAGCGGTGACGTGCAGCGCCTGCTTGGGCTGGAGCTGAAGGGGCCATCCTACCGCGCCGCCGGCATGAGCCTGACGGAGTTCGTGGCGGCGGTGCGCTGCTGCGCGCTGCTGCACGGCCACCTGGCACTGCAGGCGCTGCCGGCGTTGCGGGGTAAGCTTCGCAGCAATGGTAGGGCAGTGCAATGCAGTGACATGCTACTGTCGAGACTGGAAAGGGATAGCAGCGCGGGGAGCTCCATGACAGGCCTGCAACACAACACACGTCCCATTTTCCCAAACTGCTGCTGCCCCAAAACTGCAGTTCCGGACCTCAGCGGGGCGCTGTTCCACACCTACCTGGCCTACAGCACGGGCGCGAGGCACCACGGCGGCGCCGGCTGTGGCGGCGCCGGCGCGTCCTGCGCCTGCCGGCTGTTGCCGGGCGAGCCGCACCCACGCATGTACCGCGATAGCTTCATTCGGCTGTGCCGGGACGCGGGCTTCGAGCAGCCGCACGGTGCGTGCTACGAGCCACACGTGTGGCCGCATCCGGGGTGGGGGCTAGAACTGGCATCAGCGTCGGGGCTGCCAGGCGGCCCGGACGCTTGATCCTGTGGCTGTAGCGACTGCTAGGCGCTGCCGGTGGTGCTGACCTCTGCGGCGCTGTGGTGCAGGTCCGCTAACGACTGGCATCCTGGAGCGCATTTGGACGGGGTGCAGCGCGGTATGTCGCAGCAGCGAGCTGGAGCACATGCGGTTCGGCCAGGTGAGGAGGGCGGCACGTCACCACGTGGGGTACCAGATTGGCAGTGCGCCAACAGGCGTTGCTACAGGTACTGACTATTGAGGATGTAAAGACGCGAGATTTACATTCTCCGGCAATGTGCAAGTCGGCAAATGCTGATGTTTCCGTCTTGAAATTCGCCCTTGCGGTCCGACAGTTCCTGCGCGCGCTGGCGGTGGTGGCGGGGCAGCTCAAGGGCGATGCCTTCACACCAGTGGCGGCAATGGGGCTGGTGTCAGAGGTGCC
This sequence comes from Chlamydomonas reinhardtii, assembly GCF_000002595.2. NCBI lineage: Eukaryota > Viridiplantae > Chlorophyta > Chlorophyceae > Chlamydomonadales > Chlamydomonadaceae > Chlamydomonas > Chlamydomonas reinhardtii. Next base: position 3,377,221 of record NC_057006.1, read on the forward strand.
GGGGCTCCGGCAGGTGGCCTACGCGCCGTACCCCTACAAGCAGGTGCGCGGAATGGGTCCATTGTGAACCATACACGTCCAGTTACGCTCCGGAATCTTTGGTGGTGTGCTGTGTGTTGTGCAAGCCTTGAAGCGTGCCTGTCCTCGCTGCCCCTTTCAGTTCCAAGAGTCGCCCGCCAACCAGGGCGGCGCCTGGGTGCTGCCGCCGCAGCTGAACCTGGAGGCCATGGCGGGCGCCGTACAGGACGGCCGGCAGTACGAGTACGGCTCCGTGATGCGGGAGGCCCAGCAGCTCATGCAGCAGCACGTGCCGCAGCACGCGCAGCAGCAGCACGGCTTGCCGTACGGAGCCGCGGCCGCAGCCAGCAACCAGCGGGCAGGAGGGCAGCGGGGAGCTGGTGGGGCAGGGGCGGGGTTTGCTGCTCCGCAGCAGGCCTGGCGGGCGTGGGCTCCAGGCAACGGCGACACGTCCGCAAGCGCGGGGGCGGGGCCGGGGGCTTCTGGTGGACCAAGCCCTGCACTGGGAGCCAGCAGCTCTGGCCGCCTGCGACCCACAAGCGCCAGTATGGTGCTCTTGTCGCCCTACGCGCGGCGGGCGGGTAAGGCCGAGGCCGGGGGCGCCACCAATGGCAGTAGCACCAGCTCACCGCGGGCGCCGGTGCGGAGCTCCTCGCAGGGCTTTGGCGGCGTCACGGGCGGCTGGATGGCCGGGCCCGACCAGTCACAGCACCAGTCGCTTGCAGCTGAGGCGCCCTTCACACACGGCCCGGCAGCCGGGCGTGGCGCTGGACCGCGTGACGACACTGGCTGGGCCGCTGGCAGCAGCAATTTGCCGCGGGGACCGGCGGCTCGGTACGGCTCCGATGGCCGGTGCCCCTCCAACGCCTCGTCCGCTGGCGCGGCGGCGGCCTTCGGGACCTTTGACGGCTACTACGGTGGCCTGGGCGACAGTGTGAATGGCCTGGGTGACGCCATGGGCAGCGCGGCTATGCCCGGGGGCAGCTTTGGCAGAAGCAGCGTTGGCGAGGGTGGGAACTTTGGCGGGGGCGTGGCCGCAGTAGCAGGCATGGGCGTGGGCGAGCCATGGGCGAGCACGGGGGGCGGCTGGGGGCTCCGCGGCGAGTATGAGGGACGCATGCAGGGCCTGGAGGCTCAGAACGGCCAGTTGTTGGCAGGGATGGCGGCGCTGCAGGCGCAGATGGAGGCGCTGGTCCGGGCGCAGCAGGAGCAACAGCAACAGCAACAGCAAGAGCAACAGCAACAGCAGCAGCAGCAGCAGCAGGCGGGCGGGGCGGGAACCGGCGGCCGTGGGTCGGCGCACGCCACCTTCTCTTTCCTCACGCTCCCGCCGGACCGTGGCCCGGACGACGCCGGCGCCGAGCTGAGCACGCCCTGGCTCACTGGACGCGCCAAGAGCGGCGATGGTGGTACCAGCAGCGGCAACGGCACCGGTGATGCCGGGCTGGCGACCGGAGGGCAGGGGCTGGGTGGCGGCGCGGCGCCGGGCCAGGCGCGTTACGAGGTGGTGGTGTCCACGTCGGACGTGGAGGGCGCCGGAACCGACTCGCGCCTGTTCTTGACGCTACTGGGCGAGGGCGAGCGGGCGACGCGTGAGGTGCCGCTGCGAAGCGACCGCAGCCCAGCCTTTCAGCGTGGCCAGGTGAGGGCGGGATGACTTCGCCCTGGATACTGGGGTGTGAAGACTTGAGCTGGGTTTCCGTTTGCTCATGTGGCTCATGTGGCATGCACGCATGGCCTGTGACAGCATTGCGGGGCTCTGCCCGTCCAAAGCAGGCACAGCCTGTAGGTGCATGTGCATGACGCACGTGCCTTACTTCCCAACCAACGTGAGCCCACCCCGCCCCTTGCTTGCTTCCCCGGCTGTGCCTGCAGGTGGACACGTGTGTGCTGCTGGCGGAGGACGTGGGTGAGCTGCGGCGCCTGCGCATCCGCACCGACGGCGCCGGCCCCGCCGCTCCCAGCTGGCACCTGCAGCATGTGGAGGTCGCCAGCAGCGCCACCGGCGCACGCTACAGCTTCCCCTGCGCCTGCTGGATAGGGCCCGCGCCCGACGCATCACAGCAGCGGGAGGACCCGGATCCGGACCCGGAGCTGGACTCGCAAGGTCCAGAACAGGGCTACGATGGGCGTGGCGAAGGGCGGGGGCAGGGGCAGGGGCAGGGGCAGGGGCAAGGGCGGGGCCCTCTGGAGGTGGAGCTGAACTGCATGGCCGTGACGCCGCTGGACGCGGGGTCCGTGTCGGCAGGCAGCGAGGGCCGCGGCGGCGGCGCCGTCTCCCCCGCCTTCACCGACGCCTCGCTCTCACACGATCTACACCCTCAGCACCCTCAGCACCCCCCGCCCCATCCACAGCAGCAGCACCGGCTGTCGGCAGTGCAGGCGGCCCAGCGGCCGGGCGGCGCCCGCCGCTCCAGCGAGGGCGCGGGCGTGCTGGGTGCCAGGCCATCCGGGCCGTCAGTGGCGAACGTCAGCCTCGCCAACTTCCCTGTGGCTGCAACGCCGTCGCGCTACTCAGCCGCCATGGCTGAGTCCATGGACAGTACGTTGGCTGGCAGCACGGCGGCGGCGGCAGTGGTGGCGGCGGCGGCGGCGGCGCAGGCCAGTGGAGGAGGACGTGGCGGCGGTGGGGGAGGAGATGGCTCAGGCACGGCGGCGGCGCTGGCGGCGCTGACACGCCGGGTGGAGGAGCTGGAATGGGAGGCGGCGGAGGCGCGGCGGGCGGCGGAAGCCGACGCGCGAGCGCTGCTGCAGCGGCTGCCCGCGCCGCTGCTGGCTGCCGCAAAGGCCCGCAGCGACACCGCGTCGCTGGGCGTGGCGGCTGCGGGCGGGTCGCCGGCCCCGCGCGCTAGCGCTGATGGAACTGGCAGTCCCAGCGAGGGTGCCCAACGGCGGAGCAGCACCAGCGGCGGCAGCGTCACCGGCGGCGGCACCAGTGCCGCTGCAAGCGAGGGAGCTGACGGGGCCGCCGCGCCCGCCGCGCGCCCGCTTGCCCTTGTCGCTGACCTGTTGGCGCACGTCCATGCCAAGGCGGAAAATGCCGGCGTGGCGGCAGCGTCAGCCACCGGCCAGGCCGCAGAGGCAGCCTCGCTGGCCGCCGCCGGCCAGGCGCAGCTGACGGAGGCGGCGGCGCAGGGGGCGGCAGCGCTGGCGGCGGCTAAGAAGCAGCAGTCCCGGTTGTCGCAGCTGCAGCTCGAGCTGAAGGGCGCGGCGGCGCAGGCCTCCGAGTCGAACGCCAACTTGTCGTCGCAGCTGGCGGAGCTGCGCAAGGCTGCTCGGGGCGCCGTGAAGCGGGAGGAGCTGGACGCAGCTGTCTCGGCGCGTGTGGAGCAGGCGCTGGCCAAATCACCACGGGCGGCAGCGGCGTCGGCGGCGGCATCGGTGGTGTCGGGCCGAAAGGTCTCGTCTTCCGGCGGTGGCGGCGTCGGTAGCGGCAGCACTACTGCCGGTGGCGGCGGTAGCGGCAGCACTGGCGGTGCCGCGAAGGCGGTGGATATGGCGGCGGCGGCGCCGGAGCATGACGGGCAGCCGCAGCCGCAATCGGTTGGCGCAGAAGCCGCGCAGGCCACGCCTGCGCCGGTGGCGGCTGCTGCCGCTGCTGACGTGGACCGGCTGCACCAGCTGGACGCGGCGCAGCAGGCGCAGGCCAAGGCGCTGGCGGACGTGCAGAAGGCGCTGAAGCAGGCGGTGCGGAAGGCTGAGCTGGATGCGGCACTGGAGGCCAAGCTGGCTGCGGTGAAGCAGGCCGCGGCGGCCACCTCCGCGGCCACTGTGGCCAAGGAGGCGCTGAAGGAAGCCGACGCTGCGCTAGAGGGAGCGCTGCATGGAGTGCAGGCGCAGGTGGCAGGGCTGCAGGCGCAGGCGGCAGAGGCGCAGCGGCAGGCGGAGGCGGCGCAGGCGCAGCTGCATGACCTGCACACCCAGGTGTTGAACCTGCAGGCGCAGGGCGGCGCACAGATGGCGGGCCTGGCCGCGGCGAACCTGGAGTGCCGCGCGCTTGCGAGTAACCTGGAGCAGCAGCGGACGCAGCTGACGGCGCAGGTGGCGGAGCAGGCAGCGGTGGTGGCGGCGGCGGTGGTGTCGACGGGCGCCAAGGCCTCAGAGGAAGCGCTGGTGGCGGCACAGGCACTTGCGATGGAGCTGAAGCAGCACAAGGCGGACCTGGCGGCGGCGCTGTCCGGCACAGCGGCGACGCTGGCGGCGTTGCGCGGTGGGCGGCGGAGCCGCCCCGCCAGCGGCGACGGCGCTTCGGCAGCGGTGAAGGGCTTGGCGGCCGGCGCGGCCGCTGCTGAGGGGCTGCAAGAGGCGCTGGAGGCATTGAAGGAGGAGCTTCAGCACCTGGCAGCCTCAGTGCTCGCCACCGCCACCACTGATGCTGCTGGCGGAGGTGCAGCTGCAGCCGCAACGGGCACCGGCGCTGCGGACGCTGAAGCTGACGCGCAGCGGCAGGGGCGCCTGTTGGCGGGCTTGGCGGAGGAGCAGCGCCGCCAAGCGGATGCCCTGGCAGCCCTGCGCACTGCCCTGGCGGAGCAGGCAGCAGCCGCCGCCGCGGCCACAGCAGCGGTGGCTGCCCTAGGCGCCGGTGCCGACGCGGCGACGTCTCGCGCCGGCGGCGGCGCCAGTTCGCGGCAGGCAAGTGCCAGCGGAGCGCTGGCAGGCCCGCCGGGACCGATGCCCAGCACGTCACCCGCGGGGTTGCATGGCAACGGTGGCGCTGCCGGCAAGGCGCCGTGGGTGGTGGTCGGCAGCGGCGATGAGGTGATGCTGCGTGGGACCGGCAGCCAAAGACCCAGCAGCGCCGGCGGTGGCGCAGGGTCAGAGGGGCCAGGCTCCAGCGCGGCTGCGGCGAGCGGGGAAGATGGCGCGGGCAGCCTGGAAGAGTCTGTGCGGGCGGCGCTGCGGCCTGCCGGCGCCTCTACGAATGTCGACGAGGCACTTCGCCCGCAAGAAGCAACGGCGGCAGCAACAGCAGCAGCCGCGTCATCGTCCAAGGACGGCCCTGCCGCCGCCGCTGGCGCGTTGTCGCCGGCACCGCCGCCGCCCGACCTGAGCGGCCGCGTCAAGCAGCTGCTGAGACTCTACGCGCTGCTATCAGAGGACGTGCACGACCGCTTCGGAATGCTGGAGCAGGCGCTAATTCGTATCGCGAAGCAGGTTGACTTCCTGCAGCGAGAGCTGAAGAAGCGCACGGACCAGGAGCATCCGCCGCCGCCACCGCGGATGGTGGTGGCGGCGGCGGCGTACCATGAGCCGCGGGCTGGGGACATGGACGGGTTCAGCATGGACGGCGCCATGGTACGGGCAGCGGACGCGCTGGTGGCACAACAGAGGCAGAGGTAGAAGGAGCAGGCGTAGATTTTCTGTTGGATGCATACAGTGAGATACTGTCGTTGTTGTTGTCGCTGGGTTTGTCTGTAAGGCGAAGAATTTTGGGTCGTGTTCTGTATGGGCAAAATGCATTTGGATTCTGGGGACAACCGGGTGGGGGCCGTGAGAGCGAGGCGAGCGAGAGGCAGCGCATCAGCAATCTTGATGGTTGGCTTGCCCCTTCCCCCGAAGGGGGAGGGGCAATAGCCATTGCGGTCGCATCGAGCTCGCCGCGGGGGGGCCCTCCCGGTTATTCCAGTTTTGAGTTGAGTTATAACCTTGAAACCCGAGCGCAGCGAAATTTGTCGTGCAAATAATGCGCCTTTCTATGTATGTATTGCAAAGCGTAACTTTATGAAAACGCAAGCCCTATGCCAGAGCGGGGTAAACGCACGGGCGCAGCGTTTGCATTAGAGCTCCAGCGCAACATACAATATATCACAAATTGTATCGATAATCAAGGCTCCCGGCACGGAAGGACGCAAGACGGAGGAATCGACGCGTTGGAGGATCCCGGAAATTGCGCGCGAAAGCGCGAGGCGCAAAAGGTTGGCGCTATCAGTGTTAGTTTCCCCGCAATGACGAATGCCGCGTTCTGTATTCTGCTCGCACATCACCCGGCACATCGGCGTTACTCTCGCCCGCTTCTCGCTGGCTTCCACGCCCTGAGTCCGTGCCCCCGCTGAGTCCGAGCCCCCATCCCCGCTCACTTACCCACCCCCAGCCCGCGGCGCCCTGAGCTACCGAAGGCAATATCATGACCGGTAGTATGGCTGCTCGCAGCCCCCAGCAGACCTATACACCATCCGCCAGTCCATCCCACCCCACCCCATCCCCACACCGCATTCCGGGGCGCACGGCATGGAGCGCCCTGAGGGGGGAGGGGCAAGCCGGAGTACTGCGTAGCGGTAGGTGTTAACGTAGGAATGCGAAGACGTCTACAAAGTAGAGACCCGCCGTGGCAGTTGCGTCTGCGGGTTGCAACAGGCCATGTGTGTGTGGTGGTGGGGGCGGGGAGAGGGGTATGGAAAGGGTTCCACCGCGTGTAGCGGTTGGGCGGATGAAGCAATGGCGCATGACCCGTGACCCGGCATCGGAGGCCCGTGCTGCACCAAAAACAGCCACCGTCTATAAATCCCTGCTCCCGCAACGTGTCACACATTCACATGAAGAGAAGAATGCAGCAGCAGGATGACCAGCGGCAGGCGCAGGGCCCGAATCGCGACCCCAAACGCTCGAGGCAGCAGGTCGAAAAGCGGATTTGCAAATATTACGCAGAAGGCACCTGCCGGAAAGGGAATTACTGCGACTTCGCTCATGTGCGCGGAGACGTCGGTGGCGTTGAGGAGCAGTCGCGCGAGCGTCGGAGCGGCATGGCTGCTAGTGCGGGGCAAAGACGTGGATTCGCCGGCAGCGCACAGCGCTCGCCCTTCGGAGCGCTCAAGGACCTCAGTCGGCGTACGAGCCTCCGTTCCGATGAGGAGGTGGGCTGGGTGTCCGAGCTGGACGATCCTGCTTGACGCGACATCCCAAACGTGCCCCGCCACAGTTGCAACCGGCCCAACCAACATCCGCCACCCCGCTTCCATGCCCTCAACTGCAGATAAAAGACTTCCTGGGCTCCGCCCTGCAGAGCCTATCGGACCCTGTCGTTTCAGAGCAGGCCCTGCAGATGCTGTGCGGCGCACGGATCGGCACAGCAGGCGGTGGCGCCGACGAGAAGTCCAACGCCCCCGCACACGTCGAGCTCCTGTTGAAAGACATGTCAGAGCGGTACAAGGTCGGCAAGCTCACGGACAAGGCAAGCTGGCAAGCGTTTGGCCAGGGGCGGGGTCAAGGTAGCGGTGGGACGTGCAGGTCCCGATGGTGGGTGCAAGTCGTCTGTTGAGCGCAGCTGCATTCCTGTTTACGTTCCAGGCCGCTATCCTCTATAGCTCTATAATTACCAAACGCACAGGTATTCCGCGAGCGCGTGGTGCCGCTGCTGCGCTTGCTTTCTGATGATGCCGTAATTGATTCACTGCGGTCGCACTGGACCAGCCCGCTACTTAACAGCGTGCTTCATAAGTTCGACTGGTGCGCGCTCGCGAGCTGCTATGAGCGGCTGTCGCGCGGCGAGCTGTCAGTGGAACGTGGAGGGGCGAGCGCGCAGGTACGCGCGGCGCCGTTTGCTATACTGACTGCAAATACGTCATCGCAGAGGCTTTGCTGAACAAGAGGCCAGGAGCGCACCCAGGCCTAACCGCGGCTCTTGAGGGGAAGCTCCCTCCCCCACGCTGTTCCGCACCTCCTGGCCCTGCCCCCTTACTCCGCAGCCGCTGCGCTGGTTGCCCTGCTCCTCCCTGGATGCGCTGGAGCCGCCCGCCCGCCTGCTCAACGCCCTGCTGGAGCGATTCCAGCTGCCGGCAGACCGCCAGCCGCTGCTCGCGCTCGAGCCAAACAGCAGCAGCTTGTCATCGCCGGAGCAGCAACAGCAGCGGCAGCAGCAGCATCAAGGCTTGGCAGCCGCGGGCGCCGCCAGCGGGAGCAGTACTGCACGTGCGGGGCAGCAGCAGCCCGGCAGCGGCAGCGGCAGCAAGGCCTCCAGCGCGGCGCGTGCCGCTGAACCGGCCGCCAAGCGTCTATTGGATGTGCTACAGGAGCTGCACACCTCATTGCTGGCTGCAGCGCCGGCCGCAGGCGGGGGCCACGAGCAGGCCTGCCGAAGGCGGCGGCTGCAGGAGGTGCTTCGCTCGGCCCGGCGGCAGCTGCAGCACGGCAGGGTGGGACTCGCATCGGCCGGGCTCGCTTGCTGGCTGGCCGTGGCTGACTCCTGACCCGCCTAGCTGACTTCGGGGTACTTGGCGTCGAAAGCAATGTGCCTGCATGAACATCCTGTTGCATGCGTGTGGTGTGTGTGGTGTGGCGTGTGGTGTGTTCTGGGGCACAGGACCGTGAGGTGGTGCTGGACGAGGCGGAGGCGGCGCAGCGCCGTCGCGCGGAGGCGGCGCGGGAGGCGGCGGCGCGAGGCGACCGCGCCGCGGTGGTACGCCTGCAAGACCCCGACCACCTGCCGGGTGAGCCGCGCTTCCACGAAGAACACACACACACACACACGCGTGTACAACCCTTCTGTGCTCTGCGTTAAGATAGCCCTATGCGCGCGTGTGTGTGTGTGTGTGTGTGTGTGTGTGTGTGTGTGTGTGTGTGTGTGTGTGTGTGCGCGTGGTCCGCCGGATGTCCACCACCACCGCCTGTATGTCAAACGCACCGCCGCCGTGCAGGAGAGCTGCGGCTGAGCGGTGCGGCGCGCCACGACAACGACGCCGCCGACTACCGGCGCATCCAGGTGGTGCCCACGTGCGCCGAGCTGCTGTGCGCGCAGGAGCCCTACCTGCCCAGCAACAGGTGCGGCGCGTGCGACCCGCCCTGCCTAGTGCGTGTGCGTGGGGCGCGGGGCGTGGCGTGTTGCGGGAGCTAGCTCGTAGTGTATCACATTGCGTCATGTTCGTGTCGTGGGCGTGGGCGTGGCCCACGAACGAACGCACCGGCACGCGCGTGATACGCAGCGAAAACTACACCGCCCCATGCCCCCACCTCCGCCCACCCAAGCCTGTGCTTTATGCGCTCTGTCTTTCACACGCCTTCACCCCCACCACACATATCTCCACGCATGCCCCCATCCCCACCCCCCTGTACACACATCTCCACAGGCCCGGCAGCATGCCCCACCTGGCGGACGACCCGCAGCGGGCGCGGCTGGAAGTCAACTTCCGACTGCTGCGACACGACGCGGTGAGAGCGCTGCTGTGCAGTGGTGCCCCGCCCTGACTTGTGGCCCTTGTGGTACCTTCCATCGTTCCACCCGCTGTCGCGCAATCCTCCTGCTCCACAACCCCCCCTCCCACGTCGTTGCTCGTTCGCCCGCCCCACTCTCTCTTTCTTTGTCTCTGAGCCGCGCGTGGGGTCTCATAGCTTATGTACTGCCTTGCTTTACCTGTCCCGCGATTACTACTAACGCTCGCCGCCATGCCACGTTCCTACATGTGCGTCTTCGCCTTTGCTGTTGAACGCTTCTACCTGGCGCTCCTCCGTTCGCGTACAGGTGAGTATGTTAGTATAGATTTGCAACTAGTTGGGCGACGGGGTCCGCGCGCGGCTCGCACTGCTGACATGACTTCGGAGCTGCTCTGGACTGCTCCTTCCACCTGCTGCTACACTGCCCAAGCCCGCCCGACTACCTATGGTGATGTACCACAGCTCGCATATGCGGGTGCAGTTTCTCCTTGCAGCGCGACTGTTTCCTTACGGGATTGGTTCAAAGTTAACCCCCCTCCCACACACACACCCACACACACCCACACACAAACACACACAAACACACACACACACACACACACACACACACACACACAGATCGCGCCTCTGGCCACCGCCCTGACCGCCTTCCTGCGCATTGGCGGCCTGGCTGTACTGCCGCCACTGCCGCCCGCCGATGACGACGGCCGCGGCCCTGCCTTCCACCGCCACCCTCGCGGCGGCGGCGGCGGCGGCGACCGGCTCCGTTTTGAGGGCGGCACGCAGCTGTTCGTGTACCGGGACGTGCGGTTTGAGGGGCTGGAGCTCACCAAACACGACGGAGCCGTGCTCAAGGTCCGTGTGTGTATGTGTGTGTATGTGGATGTGAATGTGCGCGGCCGTAAGTGTGTGTGAGTGCCTCGAGAGTAAAGGTTGTGGGCCTGTGCGTATGCACGGAGCACCATGGAAAGTGGAGCGAGCTAGCAAGCGTGCGCACCCATGTGTATTATTGCAAGCGCGTGTGCACGTGTGTGCAGGTATCGCTGCGGCAGCCGCAGCAAGCGCAGGCCCGCGCCCCCACCACCCACCAACTGGAGGAGTATTGGCGCCGCTCCAAGCGCCTAGCACACGGTACCCTGCTGGCCTTCTGGTGGGAGCCCGCGGCGGCGACAGCAGGTGGCGCTGCTGGTGGTGCCGCGGGTGCCGCCACAGCCGGAGCCGCAACTGCAGCAGGTCGCGTCGGTGGCGGAGCTGGTGGTGGTGGTGGTGGTGGTGGTGGTGGAGCTGGTGGTGGGGGCCGGCCAGCGCCGCAGCCGCGGCTGGTGGTGGGTGTGGTGGCGCAGAGGGAGCCCAAGGACCTGGCGCAGCAGCGCGCGCAGCTCGGCATCAGGTGGGGGTGGCTCGGGCGGGGGGTGGGGTCGGGGCGGGGTTGTGGCTGGGCCGGGGCGCCTGCGCTACCGTATCGCACCGGGTTTACCTTCGTCCCTTCTTTCCAGGTTGCTGCTGCTGCTGCTGCTGCGCTGGTTCCGCCCCGCCAGGCTGCTGAGCTGCTGATGCTACTGATGCGCGGCTGCCGTTCGCCCGCTCACATGCAGGCTGGTGTCGCGGGCTGACTATGAGGCGCTGCTGGGCGCGTGGCTGGATGCGGCTGCGGGGTGCGGCGGCGAGGTGGCGCTGGTGCAGGAGCACAACAGCTTCTTCGCGTACGAGCCCGTGCTCAGGGCGCTGCAGGTATGCGGGGGGCTGCGTGTGTGTGCGTGTGTGTATGTGTATGTGTGTGTGTGTGTGGGTGGGTGGGTGGGTGGGTGGGTGTGTGGGTGTGGGTGTGGGTGTGCGTGTGTGTGTGTGTGTGTGTGTGTGTGTGTGTGGGTGTGTGTGCGTGTGTGTATGGGGGGGGATGCAAGTGTGTGTGTGTGTGTGTATAAATACCAACAAAACGAAGCTCGCCCAGAGGGCGAGGTGTGTGTGTGTGTGTGTGTTTGCGTGTGTATGGGGGATGCGAGAGTGGTTTGCGGCGAAGGAGAGGTGTCCTTGAGTGTGGTGGTCGGCTGTGATTCTTTGAGGGTACCATATGGCCGTTGATGCGATGCAAACACCACGCCTCTTCTCATACGTGTGCGCACACATGCGCCGCGCACACAGGAGATGACATGCATTCCTCTGGCACAACACCTGGTGCCAGGCTTCGCGCAGCCGCCACCGCCCTCGCCCGCCGCCGTCCTGGCCGGCGGGTCTGGGGCGCACACTGCCACTGCTGCCGCGGCTGCCGCGGCTGCCGGGGCCGGTGGCGGCGGGCCCCCTGAGCTGCAGCTGCTGTGTCCTGCCTACCTGGCCGACAACCCCGTGTGCGACCTGAGGCACATCGCGGACAAGCGGCGGGTGCTGGCGCTGCCGCAGGAGGAGCGAGTCAGGTATGCACGCACGTGTGTTGACGGTGGGTGGCCGTGGCCGTGGCCGTGGCCGTGGCGCGGACGCTGGGGTCATGAATGACAATGCCGGACCGCCGAAGCATTACCCCTCCCCCAGCAGCCCTACAAGCGACTTTCCTTGCTTGTCCACGTGGTGAATATTGACCTACCTTTCCTGCCGGTACGCCCCATACCGCACCGCTGCATGGTGCTGTTCAGGGTGCTGCGCGCGCTCAGCCAAGCCGACCTGTCTGGCGGCGGCGGCGGCGGCGGCTTCCCGCTGTCGGAGCTGCTGGCAGCTACCACGCTGGACGGCGCGCAGGCGGAGGCGCTGCGGGCGGTGCTCAGCCGCGAGGTGGCGGTGGTGCAGGGGCCTCCGGGAACAGGTGGGGCGCGTGGGGTACCGGCCGGTGGGCGTGAGTGGGGGCGGGCGGCCAGAGGGGCGGGGGCAGCGCACTTTGCTGCTGTGAGGCGCGGTCGGTTCCGGTTTGCATGGACTGCCTCTGGATCAATCTGCTGCACATGGTTAAACTGCATGTGTATGTACCATAGTGTAAGAGGTTTGCATGCGTATGTGCCCATTTGCCGCCGGCCGCCACAGGCAAGACGTATCTGGGAGTGGTGATGACCAAGGCGCTGCTGTGCAACACGCGCAACTCCGCGACCGAGTACAACGAAGGCGAGACGGGGCGCGACCAACAGGGGCGGCCCGGCCGGGGGCGGCCCCCGCGTGGCGGGTCTGCTCCGGGAGCCGGCGGAACGGCCGCGTCGCTGCCCACGTGGATTGCCGAGTGCGTCGGCCCGGAGGCGGCGGCACCTCCTCCCTTGGACGCCGGTGAGTGGTGCTGCAGAGGTCACGGTGCGGTGTTCTGATTGCACGTTGCGCGCACCAGGCTTGCCTTCACTTGTCGACATTCGACGTGGCCCGCCTCTTGCTCTTTCCTTCGACATATTTCCTGCTTTGCGCTGGCGCTCCAGCTGCAGCCGCAGGCCCCGCAGGTGCCGCGCCGCCGCCGCCGCCGCGCCCGGACATCGGGCCCGTGCTGGTGGTGTGTTTCACCAACCACGCACTGGACTCGTTCCTGGAGGGGCTGCTGGACGCCGGCGTGACGCAGCAGATTGTGCGGGTGGGCTCCAACAGCAGGGTCGAGCGCCTGCAGCAGTTCAACCTGCGCAACCTGCAGGACAGGGTGAGCGCGTGTTTGCATGTGTGGATGTGCGTGTGTGCGTGTGTAAGTGTGTGTGCGTGCGTGCCTGCGTGCCGGCGTGCGTGCGTGCCGCGAGCGAGCGCGCATGGGGTAACGGCACCAATAAGTCGTTTCCGATTACAGCCGCCGAGCATGTACGATAAAGGCATGTGCAGATGTAGCAGAGGCATTCCCTGTACCTGACATACCTGAAGACTGACTCGTTTGTGGTGTCGATGGCCGGTGTGACTGTGTGTGTGTGCCTGTTGCATGATTGCCCTGTGCCACTGCTGCTACAGGCGTACGGGCTGCAGCCGCTTTACGCGCGCATTGAGAAGCTGGCGGCGGAGGCGGAGGCGCTGAGCGGCACGCTGCAGGCGCTGGCGGGCGGCGGCGCATGCATGGGCGGCAGGTGCGTGCAGGCAGCAGGGGAGGACGAGGATGCGGAACATCGGCCGCAGCAGCAGCCGCAGCGGCCGCAGCTGACGGCTTTACACCTGCGGCTCGTGTCACACGTGTGTGCCGCTAGCTCTGCATGCCGCTGTCTTGTGAGCACAGGCCGCACACACACACACCGTCATTCACGCGCCCTTTGCTCATGCTCTCGCTCTACGGCGAATGCGCAGGCCCCTCAACTGGCGCGAGCTGGAGCCGCTGATGCTGGAGCGCTACCCCGCTCTGCACAGCTCCTTCCGCCGCGGCCGCCGGCCCTGGAACCGCCGGCCTGAGGAGCTGGCGCAGGAGCAGCCGCCCTTCGTGGTGCCCGACGGCCTGATCCCGGCCGAGGGCGAGTTCCAGCAGCAGGGGCGCGGGCCGCAGCAGGGGCGCGGGCCGCGGCCGCAGGAGGACGACGGAGGCGGCTGGGAGGTGGTGGGGCCCAGGGGCCGGCGCGGCGGCAAGCAGCGCGCACCCGGAGGCAGCTATGCGGACCTGGTGTCTGACGACTGGCTGCGGAGTGCGCCGGACAAGGACTGGCGCGTGGGGCGGGTGCGGCTGGAGGCGGAGAGGGCGGCCGCGGCCGCCATGGCAGCGCAGCGCGCCTCAGGTAGGCTCGACCAATTCTGCTCTTAGTTACAGTGCCCGACCTGTCGCTGCCTGTGCTGGTGTATGTTGAGTGTGTGGCACCTCATGTGGCTTGCCTCACTGGCGTACGTACGTGTGTGTGCACACTGCACAGGCGGCATGATTGCATCCGATGACGAGGCGGAAGACGACATGATGGAACTGGACGGCTTTGGAGCCGCAGGTGGCGGCGCCGCCGGGGGGGTTGCGGGCGGTGGCGGCGCAGGCCCGGACTGGTGGCGCGCCGTGACCACCGCACGCGACGCCGCGTCGGGGCCCCTCCTGGGCCTGTTCGCAGGATCCGCACGCCCTGGCGGCGCCGGCGGTCCGGCGGCGGGTGCTGGTGGCATGGTGCTGCCGCCGCCTCCTCCGCCACCGCCGCCGCCTGCAATGCGCGGCAACGCGCCCGGTGCTGCCGCTGGGGCGGCGGGCCCTGCAGCGGCTGCTGCTGCTGCCACTGGCCGCCTCGCCCCCGCTCCCGCGGCTGCGGCCGCTGGTGCAGAGGCGGATGATGAGGGCGACGATGCCGCGGAGCTGACGCCAGCGCAGAACGCGGCCCGTGCGGCAATGGCGCGCATGCGGCAACAGGCCCAGGAGATGGAGGCAGCCATGGCGGCCGCGGCACGGGAGCGGGCGCAGGAGCAGCAGCAGCAGCAGCAAGAGGGGCAGCAACAAGAGGGGCGGCAGCAGCCGCGGCAGCAGCAGCAGCCGCAACGGGGCCCTGCTGGGCAGGAGGGAGAGGCGGCTGGCCCCCAGCAACAGCAAGGTCGACAGGGGCGGCGCCACAGGAGGGCATCGGGCCGCTCGGAGGCAGCGAGTGAGGCGGCGGAGGAGGCGGAGCTGCCGGCGCCCCCGGCCCTCGCGCTGCCGCCCGCGGAGGTGCAGGCGATGTGTGCACGGTCGCGGCCGACGGCGGAGCTGCTGGCGGCGGATGACGTGTGGTGCATGAGCAGGTGTGTCGGCGGGGATGGGCGAGCAGCAGCGCGTAGTGGCATACTGGCATGGGGAAGTCAAGTTGCCTGCTGTTTGGCGGACAATGGAACTGATGCACTAGAGCCGGGGTCTGTAGGTGATGCGATTATTTTGTGCGTGAGCTCGCCAGGCCCTTGATTACCGGCGTCGGGCGCGATCGCTTGGCATCCATGTCTCTCAAGTGTCCCGCGTGTGACTCCGCGCGCCCGCACAGGTGTGAGCGGCAGCGGCTGTACACGGAGCTCCAGCGGCTGCGCTACCTGCGGCTGCTTCAGGAGGTGCAGGAGGTGCAGCAGGAGTTCGAGCGGGCGGAGGCCATGATTAAGGTGCGCGGGAGCGGGTGGGTGGGTGGCTGCCTGGCTGGCTGGTTGGCTGGCGCCATTGCGCCAATGAGACAAGAAGCAAGGTCGGGCCTCGTTGGCTCCCAGTCACGTGCGGTGCTGCTTCACGTGCTTGTGTGTTGCGTGTGTGACGCGCACACGCAGGAGACGCAGAACGCGGCCAAGCTTTCGGCGCTGCGCGCGGCCCGTGTGGTGGGCATGACTACTTCGGGCGTGGCGCGCATGCAGGAGCTGGTTGCAGCCATGAAGCCCCGGGTGCGTGGGGCTGTGGTGTGTGCCCGCTACATCTCTCAGTTTGTGTGTGAATACCGGTAGTACCGGAGTTATGCGCTACATTGTTGGGGTTGCGTGTCCCGGCGTTTGATTTGTACGTGCGGGATCACGGCAACTGGCCATAACAGTAGTTCGCACAGCACGTTTGCCCTCGCTTTACGTGATGACCTGCATGTGCCGTATGCCGTACGCCGTGTATGCACGTGTGCAGGTGCTGTTGGTGGAGGAGGCCGCGGAGGTGTACGAGGCGCACGTGCTGGTGTGCCTGTCGCGCAGTGTGGAGCACCTGGTACTCATCGGCGACCACGAGCAGCTGCGGCCCAAGCCCAACGAGTACTGCCTGCAGGTGGAGAGCGGCAGGTGGGCACGGCGTGATGGCGTGTGTGTGTGTGTGTGTGTGTGTGTCAGCAGCTAATGTCCCGTGCCGCTCCCATCGGGGCTGCGAGCGAAGCGACCCACGCTTCTAATGAGTTCTGGTCTGTTTGGTTGCCGTGTCCCCATGCGTAAAACCTATACCTGCTCCGTGCCCTTGAACCTGCTGCAGGGGCCTGGACCTGGACCTGTCGCTGTTTGAGCGGCTGGTGCGGCAGGAAGGCCTCAGCGTGGCCTCCCTGCAGGAGCAGCGCCGTATGCGGCCGCAGATCAGCCAGTGAGTGATGCGGGATTGCCTGCTCTCTCAGCTAGCGTGTATGTGCGTAGGCGCGCGCGCGCAGCTCGGCAGCTGTGTGCAATGCCGCCTGCGCGTCTGCCTCCCTCTAGCAACTGCTGATGCGAGCCAGCAGGTTGCTGACCAGCTACCAGCAATGCCACTGCTGTCCCCACCAACCCCACTGCCTGCCCCGCACGCGGCACACACGCACAGGCTTATCCGCGGCACCATCTACCCGCACCTGCGCGATCACCCCCTGGTGGCCTCGCACCCGCCCCTGCGCGGCCTGGCGCACAACGTCTTCTTCCTGGACCACGACCACCCCGAGGGAGGTGCAGGGGCAGCAGCGGGAGGCGGTGGAAGTGGTGGTGCGGCTGCGGCGGCGGCGGCGGGCGAGGACCGCTCAAAGTACAACGAGTGGGAGGCGGCCTACTGCGTGCAGCTTGCCCGCTACCTGCTTATGCAAGGCTACGACCCGGGTGAGAGCGGCGGGCGGCTGGACTGCTGGGCGTGTCGGTGGTGGGGGGGGAAGCTACTGATGTCCGTGGGGGAAGCTCAGAATGATATTGCATGGTGCGGCGGGGGCATAGTGGGGAACGGGGCGGGGTTCGCTGGCACGTGCATGCACTACACCCCGCAGCTGGCGCGGCACACACGTTATGCCTCTGCGCTGCTGCTAGATACACCGACTCCGCACACCCCCACCTTACACCACACGCTGCACTGTACCTGACCCCATCCCATCACCCCAACTCTGGCGCGGCACTCGCAGGCAGCATTGTGATCCTGGTCACCTACACAGGCCAGCTGCACCGCGTGCGTGACGAGATGACGCGCGCCAACCTGCGCCTGGTGGTTTCGGACCGAGACCGCGAGCAGCTGGACAAGGCGGGGCTGGCGGCCGATGGTGGGTTGGGGGCAAAGAATGGATGGATGGATACAACATGCGGGGGATGTGCTATTGAAGATGTGCAAGGGCGCGTGACCTGAAGTAATAGGGGGTACAAATTGCCGTATGGTGTCGTGACATGCAATCGCGGTCCTGTGGTCTTGAACCTTACTTGTGCAGATGACGACACCGATGGCGTCTCGGAGGACATCGGCGCAACGCAGCAGGAGGCAGCAGCGGCACCAGCAGCCGCAGCCGCGGCGGGCGGCGGCAGCGTGCGCGTCCTGACGGGCGACGAGGACGCCGCCGCCATGCTGCGCGGCGGCGGCAGTAGCGGTGCCGGCGCCGGCGGCGCCCGGCCCGCAGGCAACTTCGGCAGCGGCTTAAAGCCGCCGTCTTCGGGGCGACAGGGCGGCGGCGGGGCAGGTGGGCAAGAGCCGGTGGGCGAGAGGCTGCCTGACGGCTGCCGTGTGGTGACGATGCGCGAGGGCATCCGCTGCGCCACCGTTGACAACTACCAGGTGGGTCAGAGCGCTAATCGGCCCTTACTTCAAGCTTGTACCTTACGGTAGTCGACTCCGTGCCGTTCCTTTGCTCCATCCGTTTGCTTTCTTTCCTGCTTGCAACCCCATGAGTGGGCGAAGCGCCCGCAGCCGCCCCCAGCAGCAACCCCGCAGCCACCCGACTGAACGGCCGTCGCTTCTATACATACCGGCACATGCCCGCCCGCGCACGCACGTGTGTGCGTGTGTGTGCAGGGCGAGGAGGCGGACGTCATCCTGCTGTCCACGGTGCGCAACGCCAAGGACGGCCGCATCGGCTTCCTGCGCCTGCGCAACCGGGTGAACGTGATGCTCAGCCGCGCGCGGCACGGCATGGTGGTGCTGGGCAACCAGGCCTCGCTGCGTGCGGGAGCCGAGAGGTGGGGCGTGCCGGTGCCATGGCCATCGTGCCGTACCGTACCGTATTCCTGTGGGAACGTGGGGTTGTACCGGTTTACGAACGAGGATCCTGGGCCTGGGGGATGCAAAGGCCTGGGCTCAGGGGTGCAAAGCGGTTGCATGTGGCTGGTTGGACAGTCATGGGCAGCCCAGCAGACCAGCGACGCACACACGCAACATAACGGCATGAGCGCAAGTGTGCACGTCCCACCACCACCACCACCACCACCACCACCACCACCACCACCACCACCACCACCACCACCACCCGCCACCACCACCACCCACCAAGTCCTGCTGGCCTCACCGCCGCGTACACAGGTACCGGGTGCCCATGTGGGGCCAGGTGCTGGACATGCTGCAGCAGGACGGCTGCGTGGGGCCCTGCCTCAAGGTGCGTAGACGCAATGGAACGCAAGTGTTGCTTAGTCATCGGACCACACGGCGTCAGTCAGGGGAGGGGATACACGGTATAAGTCAGTGGAGCACAAGGCGTTTGTTTGTCAGCGGGACGCAGGGCCTTTTGGCTGCGGCAGTCAGCGGAACTAACGTTGTCAGTCAGCGCACGCAAGCAGCCATGCGAACAAGCATTCATGTTGATTCCTTTGACCCGGTATCGCGTTCTGCAGACCAAGTGCGTCAACCACGGCGAGGAGACGGAGATTTGGGACGTGGGCGACTTCGGACGCCTGGTGGGCGACGGCGGCTGCAGGCGGCCCTGCGGCGTAGCCATGCCCTGCGGCCATACATGCCCAAGGTGCGTGGATGGGTGTGCTGCACGGAGGGCTGGGTCATGACTGCCTTTCTTCAGCATGCGGCATTCCTTCAGCAGTATCTTGCTGCCCTACCTGTTGCTCTCTGCACATGTGACGCCACTGATGATTGCCGCATCGCACTGCTGCGCACCCCTGCCGCCGCTGCCGCACGTACGGCACCGCACCTATGTGCCGTACTCCAGGAGCTGCCACGCCGACGACCGCGAGCACCGCTACGTCACCTGCACCAAGCCCTGCAACCGCCTGCACAAGCCTTGCGGCCACGCCTGCGAGCGCACCTGCGGCGAGCCCTGCGGCCGCTGCACGCAGCGCGTAAACGAGCCGTACCAGCTGGAGTGCGGCCACGCCGGGCCGCAGGGCGTGCAGTGCTGGAAGTGAGTGGTGCGCGCGCGCGGCTAGCTACACGCCCTTGCACTACTGCCGTATTGCGTTCGTAGTCGCAAGTGTCCCAGATGTGCTCAGGAGTCAGGGAGTAAAGAGACAAAGGGAAGCAGCTGTGGCACTAAAGATGGGCATGCCTGGTTGATCTGAGCTTGCCTGCCTGCCTGCCTGCCTGCCTGCACGCCTGCCTGCCTGCATGCTGGCATGCTGGCATCATCCCCCCCCACTCGCCATACTAAACATGTGCACAGGCGCTACGCCACCGGCACCGAGGCCATCCGCTGTCGCGAGCTGGTGGAGGTGACGCTGCCGGCGTGCGGCCACACGCTGGACGTGCCCTGCTGCGAGGCGGAGGGCGTGCGCACCGGCGGGCGGCCCTGCAGCCAGGTGGTGGCCGTGGAGATGCCGGCGTGCGGCCACAGCGTCCGCGTGCCCTGCGGCGAGCGTGCGGCGCTGCTGGCGGACCCCACCCGCTGCACCGCTGCGTGCGGCGCGCGGTTGGCGTGCCTGCACGAGTGCGGCGGCACGTGCGGCGGCTGCATGCGGAGCGTGCTGGGTGCGAAGTTCGATGAGCTGATGGCGCAGGGTAGGTGTGTGCGTGGGTGTGGCGGTTGGGCATGTGAGCACTGAGAAGCGCATGACGATTGCTGTAGGCCCTTGCATATATTGGCAAAAGGGGCGGCATGCAACGGCGCAAACGTGAGCTACGTAACCTGGATTCTGATTCGCCGTGCAGGCTTCATCGCTGGTCAGGGTGCGGAGCTGGGCGACGCCTGGCGCCGCGCCCACCGCGATGCTCACTTCGCGGAGGCAAGGGGCTCCGCCAAGTTGACCGCATGGCTGCGGTTCCTTTCCCCGGAGGGGCCGGGTGCGGCCTTCCGCGGCCGGTTCCTGACCTGGGTCAAGGTCAGTTCGCGCGTGGGTGATGGCTTATAACTCTGTGCCTCTGTGCTGGCTGGCTTCCTCTGGTCACTTGTTACTAGTCTAGCATGCTTTCGCCCCCCAGCATGGACAATCATATGCCAGTGGCGTGTTGCTTTCCATGCGTGCGCAGGGCCGGCTCACGGGTGCTGAAGGCGAAGCAGGAGCTGACGCCGCCAGCCCCTACGCAGCCTGCCACGCCGCCTGCAAACAGCCCTGCGGAAAGACGCTGGTGTGCGGCCACGACTGCGGCATTCGGTGCCACGCCGGCTCGCCCTGCGCGCCCTGCGCCAGGCCGTGCTGGATCAGCTGCGCGCACCACCTCCGCTGCCACCGCAAGTGCGGCGAGCCCTGCGTGTCCTGCGCCGAGGCCTGCGTGTGGCGCTGCCAGCACCGCGGCGCATGCACCGCACCCTGCGGCGCTCCCTGCAACCGGTGAGGCGGCGACGGAGGTGCCATGCGTGCTATCTCGGTGCCGCGCTGCGTGCTAGCTGTTAATCATACCTGCACATCTATCCTCTTACCTACCATTTCGCGCCCGGTTTTGCGGCTTTCCCCACCGTATGCTAGGCTGCCGTGTGACCAGCGCTGCAGCCGCAAGCTGGCGTGCGGCCACCGCTGCCCGGGCCTGTGCGGCGAGGAGTGCCCCTCCCAGCGCTTCTGTGTGGACCCGGCGTGTCTGGCCAAGGCCGACAGCAACATCAAAGACCAGGTCCGCGTCCGCGTCATCTGTTACACGTTGGCTAGAGCTTGCTCGCCGGCGCCGCAGCGAGCTGAAGCCTTCAGCGTGCAAAGCAGGGCGGGTATCGCCTGACCCAACATGCCTGCGTGCTGCGGCTATTTATCTGTAGGTATATGCCGCAATTGCTTGTGACGCGTTCCAACGTCCCAGTAATGACGTGTGTGCCGTGTCGCGCCGCAGCAAGTGGACGTGGTGATGATGCGCTGCCTGGGCGAGCTGTCTCCCGAGGACGTGGACGCCGACCCGCTGGTGGTGCTGCCGTGCCGCCACGCCTTCCTGGTCAGCACCCTGGACGGACACCTGGACATGGGCAGGTGGGGGGCCGGAGGAGGGGGGGGGGCGGAGGGGGACATAAAGTGGGGCGGGCAGGAGGGGGCAGGAGGGGGCAGGTGGAGGCAGGTGGGGCCGTAGGGGGCAGGTGGGGGCAGGGTAGGAGGGGGTAGGAGGGGTAAGGAGGGAGTAAGAGGGGGCAGGACGGGGCCGGAGGGAGTACGAGGGGGCAGGACGGGGCCGGAGGGGGGCCGGAGGGGGCCGGAGGAAGCAGGTTCTGACATCACTAGCTGACCCGGCAAGGGGCAGGGCGAGCAGCTATCTACGGGGTTGCCATGGAGGTGCGGGCGGGCGGGTTGATTGATTGCATGAGCCGGTAGGGTGCTAGGTAGGGGCGACGTGGCTAGCATTGAGCGCCTGCCACACATGTGTGTCCCTACCTGTCAGAGGCGCATGCATGCACCCACAGGTTCTACGCCAAGGACGCGCACGGCCACTGGCTGCAGCCGCTGCCGCTGGGCGCCGAGTCTGGCGGCAAGAGCCCGGTGGTCGGCTGCCCCACGTGCAGGTGCGCGCACGCTTACCCACCTGCTGCTGCAAATCTACTGCCTTGCTTGCCGTGAGGCTACTCCGGTCACGCACACGCTAAGCGTGCCTATCCATGTGCCTAAGTGCTGTTGATGCCGGGATGGAGAATGCAGGCAGCCCATCGCCGGCGTGCGGCGCTACGGCCGCGCGGTCAACAAGTCGGCCCTGGACCTGACACACCGCAAGCACATGCATCGCTGGGAGGGCAAGCTGGCGGAGGCGCTGATGCAACTGGAGCACCTGTGGCGCCACGTGGAGGAGCCCGCGACGCAGCCGGCCGCGGCTGCCGCGGCTGCGGCAGCAGGGGGCGGCAGGGCGGCCCGCGGCATGCACGCGGAGCTTGCGCAAGTGGAGGGGCGGGTTCTGGAGCAGATTGCGCGCGGTAGCCAGCGGCGGCAGCTCGCGCTGGACCCGGGTGCAATGCTGGCGCCGATGCACGCAGTGCTGGCGCACACGCGCCGCACGCTGCGCCTGTTTGAGGACGTGTGCGACGCCTACCTCAGGTGGGGAGCTTGGGTGGAGGCATACTTGAGTCGTGCGTCCACAGGTTGCTTGCATGTGCCGCGCTCTACATGCGGCAGCCGCCAGCGCCTGGCTGTGGATAGTGCAGCAGGCACAACGCTAGAGGAGGAGCATCCTTTGCGTTCGCCAACAATCCATCTTTGTCCTCCGCTTCGAATGCTTTACTTGCAGTCCGCCGTTGCGCTTGGTGTACGAGGCTGCTCTGGCGCAGCTGCAGCGGGACGAGCAGGCGGAGGCCGCGCCGCCCGCCGCCGTTGCCGCAAGCGCTGCAGGCGCCGCTGCTGCTGCTGCGGCGGCGGCGGCGACGGCGGCGGCGGCGGGCGGTGCCTGCACCTCCGCGGCCAGCAGCAGCGTGCCGGCGGCCGAACCTCCTGACGGCGAGGAGGAGGCGGCGGCGCGGGCGCGTCGTGCGGCGTGGCTGCAGCTGGCACACCAGGACCTGAACTCGCTGCGGCCAGACACCACACTGCTGTGCAAGGCCTGGTGCGGCATCCTGGGATGCGGTGCCGTGTACGTGGCGGCGGGGGCGGCAGGTGCGTGTGCGGCAGGAGGGCGCGGGTGGCAGGTGGGACGGATAGTGTGACATGGTTTGGCAACCCGGCAACCTGGGCAGCCCTAATCGCCGGCCTGGCGAAACTCGGCATGGATCTAGGGCAATGGACTCAGGTAGGCTAATGTGAGAACGAGTGCTTGCTTGAGGCCGAGCACCTCCGGCTATGCTCCTCGGCTCGCAGGTGTGGCCCGCATGAGCGCGCTGCTTGGCGGCGGCGGCCAGCGGCAGGCACTGCTGGCGCTGCCCCGGCGACTGCAGAATGTGGTGCGCGCGCACCTGCGGCCGCAGCTGCAATACCTGCTGTTCGACGCCCTGCTCGCATGCGACCGCCTCCTCTACCAGAGCGCGCCGGCCTGGCGCCGACAGGCAGTCGCTGGCCGCTCCTACAACAGCGCCTTCGCGCTGAGCGAGGCGGCTATGCGCATGGGGCTGGCGCAGTTGCAGCTGGTGGACGCGGCGGCGGGCCTGCCGCGCAGCGAGGAGGCGGCGGTGCTGCGCGGCGCGAGCCTGAGCTTCAAGGTTTTAGACGATATGCGGGAGGCCGTCATCCAGCAGGTGTGGGGCGCTGGTGTGGTGTGGTGTGGTGTGGTATACTGGGGCAGGGCTGCCTATGCCGAATGCGTTCAGATTCGGACGAACAGCCCGGCGGTAGGCTCGCTGGCTTTATCAGCACGTTGCGAATTGCTTACAAGCTGAACTGCTACGTACGCTGGCTCTTGCATCTGTGTGTGTCTGTGGCTGTGGCTGTGTGTGTGGCTGTGGCTGTGTGTGTGTAGGTGCGTGCGGAGGGCGACACCGCCCTGGCGCTGTACCGCGGCGAGAGCGGCTTCGCGGCGATCGGCTACAGCAATGTGCACATCGAGGCGGTGGAGCAGCTGCTGGGACAGCTGGACCGGCTGGCGGAGCAGGTGCGGCTGCGGAGCTTGGGTGGGGAATGGGGGGAATGGATGGGGTGGTGTGCTGGCTTCTGGCGTGGCGGGGCGTGGCGTGGTTCTGGACTAACCGCATGGTTGGACGCGCGTTAGGAAACACGAGAAACGGAAAACGCAAAACGCGCACGCGGACGCGTGTGTGTATGTGCATGCCGCACAGGTGACGCTGCAGGACGTGATGGAGGCGCTGCGTGCGGTGGCGGCACACGAGTACGGCGGTGGCACGGACGCCATGGGCTGGCTCACGGGGCACCTGTACCAGTGAGTCACCAGGGCCAGGGCGCCGGCTTGCTTCGGTGATGCTGCTTCGGGCTTTGGACGTCTGGTTAAGAGGGCACCGACCGTACGTGTCCTTTCAATCATTTGTTGTTGTTCATCAGGTGCCGTATTGGCTGGCGGGCCTCAAAAGTGCCTGTCGCCTTTGAATTTGACACACGCTGTGCTCGCCGTGTGCTTTCCCATCCTGCACCTAAACCTCAACCGCAACGCCACAGGTGCCCCAACGGCCACCTGTACACCATCGGCAACTGCGGCGGCGCCATGCAGCAGTCGGTGTGCCCCGAGTGCGGCGCCGTCATCGGCGGCGGCCATCACCAGCTGGCGGGCGGCAACGCACCAGCCAGCCAGACGCTGCAGCAGCTGCAGCAGCTGGCGGCGCGCCGCTGAAGCAAGAATTCGAACATATGTAGTTATGTACGCATGCGTGGCCGGCTGTGGCGTGGAGATGGTATATATCCAGCCAGGGCACTGCAGACGTACGGCGTGTGTTTGGTGGGTGTTGCGTTGTCATGTTGACTAAGTTGCTTTCAAGTAAGGGAACACTACAAACAGAGTCTGGTCGAGGTCTGGTCCATTGGGAACATGGCACACCGAAGCGATGGCGACAGCTAGCCCTGGATGCCCTGGATCGGCCGAACTGACAAGGATGGGCTGTACGGTATGCTCCTGACATACGGCAGGTTGTAACAGGCTACCTGTGCCCTGTCCTGTGCACGATGGCCCCATATCACTGCCAAGTCTTGGGGTAAAGGCATGTAGGACCCTGCTTGCGCCGGGCGCGCATGGGGCGGGGGCCGGGGGGCGAAAGCTAGGCGCTGGCACTGCTGTGCTCAGCAGATCCTGGCCAGCATTGAAGCCCGAAGAAAACAGCATCTTACAACACACGCCCGCGCACCTGAGACCGCCGGCGTACCGTACATGCTCCCCAGCCAACCAATTACGGTACCGTACAGGGTTACACACAGACATCCTCCGCCCCAACACCCTCATCGAGCGGCGTTCTTAGTTGCGCATAAGTAGGCTAGCTGCCTGTTGCGGTGCTGGTGCGGTGCTACCACTTCACTTGCGTGCTTGCTTGCTTGCATGCCCCGCCTTGCGTACGTCTTATCCAATCTCCAACCATCAGCGCCTCGCGCCACATGCATTAACAGGTATGCACTGTTCAACACCCCCCCCCACCGCCCCGCCCACGGCCCCATTAATACGTCACGCTCTGAATTATGCAAAGGCGTCAGCATTTATCTACAAATAAACCAGCTTGCTAGCTAAAGGTAGGCAAGGCCGCAATCAACAGGCAAGCAGTAGCAACTAACACATTCAAAACGCCCGACAGAAGTGCATACTTAAGGACCATCCATGCATGTGTGTGCGTGTGTGTGGACAATGTGCGTGCCTGGATGCGCGTAATCCATGCGGGTGTGCGTGCGTTTGCCACCGCGGCAAAAAGTGGCCAATCAAGCACACTCCGCCCGCCAGCAGAAAGCGTGATCAGTGTTTATGCGCTATGCCGTGGTGGGCGGGAAGGCCCACGCACGCCGCCTGAGTTAGTTGTGGCACACTTGCTGGCTTGCTAGGTACGGCAGGCACCGCCGCAATAATATACCGGCCTTTCCATAAAGTGTGGCCGGCAGCTTGGCATGTGTTCATCACCACCAATCACCCACCTTCACATCCCTCAGTCCACGCACCAAAAAGGAGCAGTATCCAGTCGACACTAGTTGCAGTCGAGTCAGTCGCCCAAAGCAGTGCCACAAAAAAGGATCCGACCAACGCACCCAGTCATGCCACCAATTGTGCACTGCCAGAAGTAAGGTTGACGCCCTCCAATAAGTTCATGCATGCCCCCGCGTACACATACATGTGCAATTGAACACCAGCACCCCCAATCAGCTTGACATTACTACTACATCTATACATTGTAATTTTGGGTTCCTAGCTTGACCCTGCCTCACCGCGCTCTCACTTGCAGCCAGCCCAACCCACCCACCCGGTCATCATGGGTCGTCCTCGCGCGGGTGCAGGTGCATTTGGATGCCGCGTGTGCCCGCCGTCTGTAGCGTGAGGTGCGTGCTCTCGCGCTTGTGCACTCCCTCGCGCCCACCCATCTGCACGCAGCAGCAGGGGGGGCGGAGTCAGCAGCCAGCAGCCAGCAGGCAACAATCACATCGGTGCAGGGCGGCCTTTTATGCGCAGCAGCACCCTCCCTCATGTACAGCCTCCCAAACCCCAAGCCACCCGACCCCAACCACATGCATATCCCGGCGGCAACTAACTACTTGCAGTGCAGCCCGGTGCTCTCTGGTTTGCTTTCATAATAACTCCATACCCCACCCCACCCACCCCCACACAACCAAAGACACCTCCCTCCCCCTCTCCCTCCTCCCCTCTCCCTCCTCCGCTCTCCCCCTCATTCTCCCCGGTGGGCTCTCTAACGATGATGGAACTATTTCATTAAGCCCGGGCACACAACCCCCTGCCCTCTCCCCCGCCTCCTGCCCTCCCATCGCCGCACGCACCTCCTCCGCCAGCTCCACCCGGAAGTGCGCCAGCAGTGTGGCCAACACCGTCATGACCTCCAGCTTGGCCAGCGACTGACCCACGCAGGAGCGCGGGCCCTCGCTGAAGGGCATGTAGCTGAGGGGGAGCGGGCGGTAGGGCAGGGCAGGGGGTGGTGGGAGGTGGGGCAGGGGCGGGAGGGGCGGCAGGGCAACGGGCGGGAGGGGCGGGAGGGGCGGAAGGGGGAGAGAAGATGGGGGTGCGATTGAGAGCGAGGACGTGGACATGCGGAATGTGCTGGGCGCCTGGCGGGAGGTTTGCGAGTGCACCGACTCTGTACGCCCTTGCGCCATCTAGCTAGAAAGCGACAGCTCGTCCATTCCCGTCGGTTGCGCCCCGCCGCATGCGTGCACACACCTGATGCCGGTACGGCCACCGCCGCCGCCAAAGTCCCAGTCCTGCTCCTCGGGCGCCCCGCGCCGCTCCACCGCGGAAAATGACCGCCCCAGAGGCGGCGTCGGCTGCCTCCGAATCTTGGCCGGCTCCGGCTGCTGCTGCTGCTGCTGCTGCTGTGGGCCCTCTCCGGTGACAACAGCAGCGCCCGCCGCGTCATGCGCAGCAGCAGGAGCGGCCGTGCCATTCACGTCACCCGCACCACCGCCGCTGCCCGCACCGCCGCCGCTGCCGCCCATGTCACCGTCAGCCTCCGGCGCTCCGCCACGGCGGCGGGGCTCCCGCGCCGACACCGAGCGCCCGGTGCTGCGGCGGCTGACGGGAGCTGCCGCGAAGCTGCTGCTGCTGGTTGCGTCCGCAAAGGCGGCGTCAGTGTCATCGCCACCATCAGCGTGCGCGGTCCCCGCCGGCACAGGGGCGGCGGCAGCAGGGGCACCGGTGGGCTTCACACCCGCCGCCTCCTCGGCGGCCTCGCCCTCCTCCTCGGCCTCCTCCTCCGGCCCGGCGGGCGCCGCCGCCACGGGCTCCGCCACCACCGTGATGCCGCCGCCGCCGCCGCCGCCGCTGCCTTTGGTGGCCGCGGCGGCGGTGCCGGCGGCAGTGGCGTCGGTCTTGGCGGCAGCTGCTGGCGTGGTGGTGGTGGTCGTGGTGGTGGCGGCGGTGGTGGTGGTGGCGGTGGTGGCCTTGGTGGCGGTGGTGGTGGTGTAGGGTGATGGCCGTGCCTTGCCCGTGACGCGTGCAGCAGTGCTGCTGGCGGTGCTGCTGGTGGCGGCGGTGGTGAAGGTGGTGGGGTGGATGCCCTCGCGCGGCCGCATGTCGGCCACATACGTCTCCAGCGGCACGCCTGAGGTGACACGTCATCAGTCAGACTAGGACGAGGTCAGGTCAGGTCTGAACATCAAGACAGGCTCACAGGGGAGGTTGGATCGAGCTCGGGGCACTGCGCGACTGATGGGTGCGAGGGCCTCAAACTGAATTCGTCCACTTTGGAGAGGGCATCGCGATAATTCATGACCGCTGGGCTTCAGGTATGGCCGGTCAGTGCAGGCATGCTACAGACTCAGTGCTACAGGCTGTGTGTCTTTGCTACAGGCTCGGCAGTGCTACATCTGCTCGTGCCTTCGCGCCCCTTCATCCCACCGTCACCGCCCTGAATCCCTCGCTCGCTCGCTCGCTCGCCCGCTCGCTCGCTCGCTGCTGCTCTCACCCATCCAGCGCTGGGGCCTGAAGGCCAGGGGGTCGGTCCAGTTGTGGCGGGTGTTGTGGATGGCGAACAGGGCGGTGCCGATGGGCGTACCGGCCGGCACCAGGTACTTGCCCACACGCGTGGGGTGCTGCGGGCGGCAGCGAGACAGGGAGGCGGAGGTTGGACACAACAAAGCGACCTTTTGTCATGCCAAGTGGACGGCGGAGGGTGGAGCGGGTATCGCACCCCACCCACCCACCCACCCACCCACACATACCCACACATACCCCCCCCCCCACACACACACACCACCTCATCCCACCCACCCCCACCCCATCCATCCAGCCACCCGCCCCGCCCCACCTGCGTGATGCGGCCCATGATGGACACCACCGGGTACATGCGCATGGCCTCCTTCACGCAGGCGGTCAGGTAGGGCAGCCGCTTCAGGTCCTCCAGCGCCAGCGGCCGCGCGGCGCCGCGGCCGCCCATGGCGTGCGGCCTCACCAGCAGCCCCAGCCCGCCCAGCTCCGCCGCCACCGCCTCCTGCACACCTGCTCAGGGAGGTAGGGATGAAAGCAGGGGCAAGGCAGGGCAGGGGATGGTAGGGTGGGAGTGTGTGGCTGGGCGGGGGGAAGAAGGGGAGGTGAGGAAGGCGTGCAAGCGAAGAAGGTTGTGCGTGTGCGTGTGCGTGCTGCAAGTGCTGTGCGCAAGCACGCACGCGATCATGTACGCACGTGATCTGGCACGCACCGGGTGTGGTGGCTATGTTGAAGAGTGTCCAGCTGATAGTGTGGCCGGTGGTCTCAAAGCCCTCCACGAACAGGATGCCGATCTGCAACAGCCAGGGGGGCAGAGGCAGGGGGGCAGGCAGGGGCGTCATCGACAGTAAAAGCGTAACGCACAGCGCTACAGACAAATCAACATGATGAGCCATAGTTCGTCAGCGGGCGCCATCGGCATTACAAGCGCTAAAGACAAGAAACTTGACCAGCCACGATTCCATCAGTCCCACGCCCGCACTCCCACCTCTGACAGGATGCGCTCCTCCGTGATAGCGGGCTGCACCGCCCGCCGCCGCCGACCCGTTGCGCCTCCCTCCGTCGACGCCGCCGCCGCCTCGCGCTCCGCCTGGCGGCGGCTGGCGTCCAGCGCCCGCCACAGCTGCGCGCCGATGTCTGTGTCCTCGGGCGGCGGCGGGCCGCGGTCCAGCACCTCGCGAAGCAGCTGCTGCATGTGCGCCTGGAAGTCACGGAAGGCCTGCAGGCCTGGGGGGAGGGGGCGTGGGAGTGTGGGGTATGGGTTGGGGGGTTGGGGGGTGGGTGTGGAGGGGTGGGTGCGGGTGGCTGGGGAAAGAGTGAGGGTTTGGAGGGTGGAAGGAAGGGAGGTAGAGTTGTTGGAAGTTGGAGAGCGGGTGGACGGTCAGCGGGTGAGGTAGTTAGTAGAAGAGGTGGCGAGTTAGGGAGGATATATACGAGGAGGGATGGTTGGTGGTGGTGGTGGTGGTGGTGGTGGTGGTGGCGTATGGGGTTGCAGGGCGGATGGTGCGTGTGTGGGTTGAGTGCACGTGCGTGCTACAGGGCAGACGGTGTGTGCGGGTTGAGGGCGCCATCTTCACTGCCCCAATCACACCCGCCTCCCCCGCTGTACCCCCCGCAGCCCTCCTCCACCTCAGCCCTCCCCCTAAACGCACCCTTGGTCCCCTTCTTGACCAGTCGTGGCGCCAGCGCCCTCAGCGGGTTGGCGATGCGCCTCATGACCTCGGTGAAGGCGCGCGGCAGCACCCGGATCAGGTGCTCGGGAGGCACCTGACGCAGCCGCACGCAGCCGTAGTCGTGGCCGAAGGCGGTCTGGGAGGTTTGGGGTGGGGGTTGGGGTGGGAGGAGGGTTGCAAAGATGGTTGTAAAAGCGGTACAGGATGCACTGGGGGGTTGTAAATACCAGCTCAAACTAAACCAGGAGCACAGGCAGAGGCGTTCGGTGCAGGGGAGAGGTGGGAGGAGGGGAGGGCAGATAATGCCGGGCGCAGTCGTGACGCCGCCATGCGTCGTGGTGTTGCAGCAGGTCAGGGGCTGGCGCTGCAGTAGTGCCGTCGTCAGGGGTCCGGCCACAACAGCGAAGGAGGCCATCCTCCCCACCCCACCCCCGCCACACAAACCCCCACGCACCCTACCCCCACCCCTCACCCTCCCCACCCGCCCCCTCCCCCCTCCCCTCCTGCTGCCGCACCAGCCCGATGACGTCCAGGGTGACCCGCAGCGCCGCCTGGTCCACGTCCACACTGGCGGCCGGGCCCTCGGCGCGCAGCCACTCCACCAGCTCGGAGGTGCGGTCCCTGAGGGGGGGGGTAAAGTGTGTGTGTGTGTGGTTGTGTGTGGTTAAGTGTGTGGGGAGGGGGCTGCGGGCGGGAATGTGGGAAGGTAGTTTGGCGGCCGCGATGGGCCATTGACCCCGTGGGCCATTGATCCCGTGCACGACCAACAATCCTCAGCCAACCAGCGGACTGGCTGTGTCAATCTCTGGTCGCTGTCCCTGTCCCATGCAAAAAAAGCACGCACACAAACACGCACATGCACACGCGCAGCCGATTATTCCCACCTGATGATGGGGAACTTGTTTTTGATGTTGTTCCAGGAGAAGGACACGGCCACCGCCTTGCGCACCGCCCGCCAGGCGTCGTTGGCGGGGCTGGTCAGCAAGTTCACGTGGCCCCTGGGGGTGCACATGGCTGCATGGGGGGGGGCGTATGTGTATGTGTGTGTGTGTGTGTGTGAGGGAGGGACGGGGCGGGGGGGAGCAGAGGAGTATCGGGATCAGACCGGCAGCGCAGGAGACAGGAGGTGTTGAACTTGATGAGCCATGCACATGCACCTATATTATCATACCAGGGCTCTGGAGGTGATCGCGCTGGTCGTGTGCGTTGCCGCACAATCGCTACAGCCGCGCCAGTCACACAACACGATAATGAAACGCCGCGCCAACACACCTACCACACACCTGCGGCTCCAGCGCACCAGCCCCTACAACACCAGCTCCAACAACACCATCCAATTAGCACCCAGCCCGCCCCACCATTGATGGGCGTGTAGATGGCGGCGGCCTTGTCGCAGGCGCCCTCGCCGCGGCCGCAGATGGACGCCAGCGCCGCGGGGTCGGTCACCAGCAGCGAGTCCTGACACGTGTGTGTGGGGGGCGCACGTGTGGCGTGTGTGGCGCGGGTCAGGCTTATGATGAGAATGAGGGTGAGGGTTGGGGTTGGGGTAGGATGGGTGGGCCACTGCCCCTGCCGCAGTCCACCCTCGTTTAGTTACCCTCGAGAAATGGGTGGAGCTCCACCCCTTCCCTCCCTCCCTCCCCTCCCCTCCCTCCATTCCCCTCTCCCTTCCCCTTCACTTTCTCAACCGCCCCAAAACAAACCCTAAGCCCCCACCCCACCCCACCTGCCACAGGAACTTGATCCGCACCACGCCGCCGTACTGGTCGGCCCAGCGCAGCAGCACGCGGTGGAAGTCGGGGCGCAGCACGGACAGCATGTTGCCCAGCAGCGGCAGCGCGTGCGGCCAGGGGCCCGGAATGGAGTCCAGGTCGTAGCGGGGAAGCAGCAGCGAGCGCAACCTGGAACATTGGGGGGAGGGAAAAGGGGGGAGCAGGAGGGGGGCAGGTGGGGAGCGGGCGGGTGTAAATGCCAGCCCAAACTAAACCAAACCAAGCAAGCTGCACTAGCGGAGCACAGGCAGAGGCAACAGTTGCAAGCGATAATAGCGGGAAGGGCGGGATTGCAGGTGGGGGTACCGGGGGTTGGGATTGGGGGTAGGTTAGCCCAAATCCAAAGTAAACGGGGATGGGGGTGCGAAAGGGTGGCAAGTGGGGTTGAGAAGTGTGGGAGCGAGCGTGGGCCACTGTTGCAAAGGCTTGAGGTCTTGTTCTTGATTTGGGTCTGGCTGTAGCAGCCGTCATACCCTCCAGTCCCCCTCCCCCCCAAAACACCAAAGACACGACTGTTACGCTGCTAAGAAACTGCCCTTAGCCCCCCGTTTTGCCCCCGTTTCACCCCCCAGCTCACCACAGCGCCACGCACAGCAGTAGCGGCGCCGCCAGCACCGTCAGCACGGCCTTACGCAGCAGCACCACCGCCCCCCGCCACAACCCAGCAGGCGCCGACGACGTCCGCGCCGCCAGCCCGCCTTGCCACCGGCCTGTGGCGGCGCCGGCACGCACCGCCGCCCACAGCCGCCGCAAAGCAGCCGTGCCCCCTGCCTCGTGGCTAGCATTGCCGCTACTGCCACTGTCGTCGTGGCTGCTGCTACTGCCACTATCGTGTCGGCAGCTACTGCCGCTGCTGCTGCAAGGCGCGGAAGCCTCCCAAGTACCGGCCCTGTCAAGGCCGTCGGCGGGTTGGGCAGATGCTGCCACACGCGGCCGCGCGGCGGCGGGCGAAGGCGGCTGCGTCTCTAGCAGAGGACCCGGGCAAAAGGCCGCGAGACGTCCACCCACCACTGGCGGCAGCGCCACAGTCAAGTCGCCGCCGCGTCTGGTGCAGAACCCATCGCCGTAGCTGGGACCCGCTTCTGCTGCTGCTGCCTGATGAGCGTGATGTGGCGGAGGTCGGGCCGGTGACAGCTGTTGACCCAGCGCGGCGCTCGACAGCAGCCCCAGCAACAGCAGCAGCGGCAGTGGTGCCGCTAGGGAGGTTGCGCTTCTATTGCTCAGCTGAGCGTCTCGTAGGCGTCGCCGCATGTCTCCGAAGTCGAACTCTAGTTCAAGTGCTAGAAGAGCAGGCGCAGTCAAGGGGCGGGGAGTAAGTGCACTTCTTTCGTGATGACGGTAGGTGCTGGTTTGGGGTGGCGTAAGGAAGTCTTGGCTTATACCAAGCCGCGCCCACTCGACAAGCCACGCCAGGGAATACGGCAGAATGGATCGAGAGGTCCGAGGTCTCTCTCCGAGGTAAACCCCCCGGCCTTTGACCCGCTGTCACTGAGTGTGGGGGGTTACGCACGTACCGGCGCCCGCCGTGCTGTTAGAGGGCTCTGTCTTCAACATGAAGGCGGCGCGGTGTGGCGGCAGTCGACGTGGCACCTACGGCGTCGAAGCGCGCGCGAAGGGTGACGGTGGGGGACCTGCGGCGCGCTGCGACACAACACGAGCCGCTTCGCTCGATTCGTTTTGCTGCTGGCACCTTCCTTCTGACGCGATAATAAGCAGCAAAGGTTTAAAAACGAACCGAGCGTGTCCTGAAGGCGGCAGCGCACACCAGCGAGTGTACCGGAAGCAATAGCTGACAGCTGCGGCCGGGACCCGCGGGCAAGCATACGTCATAGTCGCTCTGCACTCCTGCCCTGCCCAAACCAATATAGCGCAGCCTCAGGCCCGGGAGGAATCACTTCACAGACGCTCGAACTACTTTCACAGACTGTGAGAAAACAGAACGTTAGCGCTGTCCGACCCGCCGCTTGCACCAGCAAGCCCGACTGGCCCCCTGGTTTAATTTGGCAACAAGCCAAACACCTTCAACGAGCCCGAGCTAAGCCAGCAGCCCTCAAACTCAACTCACCTGAATTGCTGCTCCACATAAAGATGCAGCCACGGCATCCGGAGCAGCCCGGCGGCCACGCCGGGCCTTGTGGTGGTGCAGCCGCCCCCGCTGCCCCCGCTGCCGCCTCCGTCCACGCCACCCCTGCCTCCAAACCTGCCTCTGCTCCTGCCCACACGCTGGTGCTGATCCGGCACGGCCAGTCTGCCTGGAACCTGAGCAACCGCTTCACAGGCTGGACGGACGTGGACCTCACACCCGAGGTACGTAGGTGGGGGGCCTGTGATGAAGGGGCTGCTGGAGGGCTCGGCTGGCGGCACGGCATGCAGCTGCAGTGTCTGTAGGCGGATGGAACCGGGGCTGCTGGGGGGCCATCCATCCATCAGGCGGTAGTGCGGGACGCGTGTGTGCGCCTCTGGCCGTGGCCTGTGTAGGAAGTGCGGGAGG
The DNA here is from genome assembly GCF_000002595.2 of Chlamydomonas reinhardtii. Classification (NCBI taxonomy): domain Eukaryota; kingdom Viridiplantae; phylum Chlorophyta; class Chlorophyceae; order Chlamydomonadales; family Chlamydomonadaceae; genus Chlamydomonas; species Chlamydomonas reinhardtii. The sequence continues at coordinate 3,411,181 of NC_057006.1, forward strand.
GCCGAGGTGAAGGGGAAGGGTCCAACGATCAAGGGGACCAAAGGGCAGGCTGTAGCCGTCAGCGTTCCAGAACTGTCCTCGGGTCATGTCATGTCATGTGAGCAGCTGCGCTGTGGACCTGAGGCCACACACAGCCCAGCAAACGCTCTGACCAGCTAGCGAGCGGCTTGCCCGCACCACCATCCCTTCCCATGTGCTGCTGCTTCTGGTAAACGCAGCGAAGCCGCCCTTTCCCTGACTCCGCTCCCTACACTCAACCCACCCATCCACCCACCCACCCACCCACCGACGTGCCTTGCCCCTCACACCCTCATCACCTCGCTCCCCGTGTACGGTTCAGGGCGAGCGGCAGGCCCTGGCTGCGGGCCGGCTGCTGGCCGCGCACCACTTCCGCTTCGACCTGGTGTTCACCAGCGTGCTGCGGCGGGCGGTGCGCACCGCACACATCCTGGAGGGAGCCATGGGGCTGCTGCACGTGCAGGAGGTGGAGGGGTTGGGGAGAGGGGGTTGGGGGACGGTTGGGGAGGGGGGGAATGGGGATGGGTGGCGCGTTGGGGTGGTGCGGAGAGGGCATGGGGAAGGAGGGAGCCCCGGTAGTGTGCCAACACCCGCCCACCTGCACATCGCCTGGCCCCCCCACCCACCCACCCACCCACATGTGCCCCCCCCCGCTGCCCGCCTGCTGCTGACGCCCGCCTACAGGTCAAGAGCTGGCGTCTGAACGAGCGGCACTACGGCGCCCTGCAGGGGCTGAACAAGGCGGAGACGGCGGCCAAACACGGCGAGGAGCAGGTGCGGCGCTGCAGCTGGGTGCCGCAGGGAACAGCAGCGAGGCGGCTCTAGGCGCCTATTGCTGCTGTGTCAATCACCTCTACGTCCAGGTCAATACACGTTTCCCGCCGCTAAACAAGTAGCCTTGATGCTTCGGCGTCGTCCGTTTCTTACTTTTCTTCCTTATCTTCCAACCCTGGGTGTGCACAGGTGCACATCTGGCGCCGCAGCTACGACACACGTCCGCCGCCCCTGGAGCCGAACGACCCGCGCCACCCCCGGTGCGTCCTGGCGCGTGTGTCCACGCCCTGCTGGCCTGGCCCCTCCCGCCAGGCTGTGGCGCCGTGCCATCCCTACCTAGCCTTAATGTACGCCGCCTGCCCACCCAACACCATGCCCCCACCCACCTACCTGCCTGCCTGCCGCGCGTGTCGCCGCCTTGACCTGCCGGCGCGCTCCATGTGCCCTGATGTGATCACGCACAAGTTACGGGGGTGTGTTGTCACGGATGCCACGCATTCAGGTTCGATGTGCGGTACGGCGACCTGGCGGATGAGGACCTGCCCGCCACTGAGAGCCTCAAGGTAAGGGGGAACACCAAGAACGCCCGGTTTGCGCATGTGGCCATGTGGGGGGCGTGGCTGGATTGGTGTGTGTGTAGTGGAGCAATTTACCCATTTGCAGCCCTTGCTAGCTGGGGCTGCAGCCATGGACCAACCGGCCCACGGGTCCCGCTTCTCACCCCATGACCGGGCGCCCTGCCTCCCCGCCATCGCCATCGCTGTGTATGTGCATGTGTACAGGACTGTGTGGCTCGCAGCCTGCCCTTCTGGCACAGCGACATCGCGGCCGCGGTGTGTCGCGGCCGGCGGGTGCTGGTGGCGGCACACGGCAACAGCCTGCGCGGCATTGTCAAGCACCTGGACCGCATCAGCGACCAGGTGGGCGGGGGCGGAGCGGTCTGGCAATGTCGGTCGGCGTGCATGGCGGGTGGGGAGCGGTAGGAAGGGCTGGCCATCATGTGGGCCGGGTGTAGTTGGGACGTCGTGGGGCAGTCAAGTGGCGGCATTCCAGTCCCTCATTCTGGAGCAGCCCGCTTGGTGGCGCATGCTGGGAGCCTGGGACGGACCATCGCAACTATGGATACCACCGCACCGCTTCGCCACGCACCCATCGCTCTCCTTCCCCACCTGCCGCAACCCTGTCCTCCATGTCACGCTTACTCACAGGACATCGTGCAGCTGGAGATCCCCGTGGGTTGCCCGCTGGTGTACGAGCTGGACGAGCACCTGACGCCGCTGCGGCACTACTACCTGGGCCACGAGCTGCTGGCATCGCCGGCGCTGGACGTGATGGCGCTGCCGGACGGGCTGGGCGTGCTGGACGGGCTGGGCGCGGTGGCCGTGATGAAGGTGGAGACGCGCAAGGACGCCTCGCTGCAGTGCCTGCTCCGGGTGAGTTTAGCAGCTGTTGCAGTGAGACTCCAAAGTCCGGGCATGGTCATTTAACTAAGTTAAACAAGTGAGCTTGGAAACTAGCGGCTCGGTCTGCATATTGTCCGACAGCTTGCCCAAACGCGCGCGACAGCTCGCACACGTCAGTGACTCGTCGCGCTACAGCGAAGTCTTTGTAGTTTTCTGATGTTCTAGAGAATGTCTTTGGTTGGCGAGTAGAGCAAGCTGGATGCAATAGCACCAAATCAAATAGTTGCCACCCACCATCGGTCGATTGCTGAAGCGACCTTGCGGAACTTGGTCCGGGGGGTTCGGGCAGCTCCATAATTATTAACCGAATCTTACTATATTGAATCGCGCTGTTACAGCGCACCCATTAAATTTGTGTGATGTTCGGGTGCCCACCGGAAGGGAACCTTGATGCTTCGGCGCCGTTGTGTGCGGGTGGATCCTTGACATGGTTGGGAAAGTCTCCGGCATTGACACTGATTCGGACTCCCCACAGTCTGACCCCAGGCTCCACCGCAATCTGCCGGTCATGGTCGTCATGCGCTATGCTGCCCCCTACTTGGTTGCCGTGCCGGCCATGCGTCATTTTGCCCGTGCTTTTAGGGCCTGTCAATTGTGCGGCCGCTGCCACTGCGGAAAGCTGTGCTGCTACCCCATGATCAGCGTCAGTTGACAAAAACTCTCCGCCACAATGCCCGAAACTTTTCCCATCCGTTGTTCCAGCTGCCCCTCCAACCGTTGGCAATTATCACCCTTCTGGTGCCCTATCCCGCCATCCGGCCATTCCCCCTCCGCCCCCTTACCGGCCAGGCTCTGGTGGACGGCGGCGCCACCAGCCCTGACCACGTGCACGACGCCGCCACCGCCGCCGCCCTGGCCGGAGACCTGGCGCAGGCGGAGGAGCTGCTGCTGCGCGGTGGCCTGGCGGCAGCACAGTTCGTGTTCACCTCGCTCAGCCTTGACGGCGGTGGCAGTGGTGGCGGCGGCCAGGAGGCGGCGGCGATTGAGGCGCTGATCGCGCCGCCGCCCGCTGGCCCCGCGGACGAGGACGGCGCGGCAGCGGCGGCAGCAGTCGTGGGAGGAGGCCGGGGTACGGGCGGGGAGGAGGGTACGGGCGTGCGCGCGGCGCTGAAGCAGCCAGGCGGCGAGTCTCGGCGGCTACTGGTGGCGCTGCGGCGGCTGGCTCCGCTGATGGATGCGGACCGGCACGTGGTGGTGGTCATGCTGCATGGGGACGGCCTGACAGCAGCCAGCGGCACCGCTACTGCTGCTCTTGCTGCTACAGCTGCTGCTGGTGATGCGGCGGGAGCTGGTGGCGGCGCGGTGGAGCCGGCGGCGGGCAAAGGGGCGGACGAGGGCGGGAGCGTGCTGGCGGCGCCGCGCCTGGTGGAGGGCGTATGCGCCGAGGCCTGCGCGGTGCTGGGTGTGGACAAGAAGCTGCTGGTGGCGCTGCCGGCAGACAGGCGGGCCGCGGGGGCGCAGCAGGCCACGGGCGGCAGCGCTTGCGTCACCGCTGTGGGGCTGGGGACCAGTGGCAGCGGCAGCGGCGATGGAGAGGAAGGGCAGGGGGAGGGGCGGCAGCAGCAGGGCGCGGCGTGGGATGCATGGCGGGCGGGCGGCCGTGTGTGGGGCGCGGGTACGGCGGTGATGGAGGAGGCGGTGCTTGTGGCACAGGCGCTGTGCTGCGCCACCGGGGCGCTGTGGACGGCGCAAGCCGTTAACATCTAGGTCAGGCAGGCGGTGGCCGTGGGCGTGGGGCTCAGGAGGAGTGTCCCAAAAAGCATAAGACATTGGCACATTGCTGAAGGCACGTCTCCAAAGGTAGTCAGCACGGCATAGGTCGCACAGTATACGCTGGGTATGGCGTTGGATGGCTCCAACCACAGATAGTATCTTTTTTTAGGACGCATAAAAGCTCACACTTACATTTCAAGGCACGTATCAAGGCACCGAGAATGCGCAACGGTGTAAGAGCGAATCGAGGGTGCGTGGAAACTTTCTGCGGGCGTCTACAGTGCCAGTCGGGGGCGGGGGGGCGGGGGCGTGGCTGATCGGAGGGAAATACGCACGACAGACAGGGACAGATGTGTGTGCATATAGCGTGCACATCGATGGTTTTAACGATATCTTCCTCACTACAACACTGGCACACCCGTCTAAGTACGCGTAAATTTGCGCGCGAAGGGCTGTGTCACAGCCGAACTTGGTTTCGCTGCAGAGGTTTTCTGCTTGTCATCGGGCTATCCAATCACTTTGACTGCTTCATTTAGTTCAGTCTGGCGTTTACGGGCATAGCAAAAGCCAGCAGGCTCGGGCGTGTTCATGGCATCTCAGCGCTTGCTCGAGGAACGCAAACTCTTTCGTAAAAACAGGTGTGTGGTTGAGAAAAAAGATAAGAGCACGAGGGATATGAGAACCTCGCAGCGAGGACCCAACCAACACGCGGCGCTGTGCCGCTCCCTGGTTTGCTCACCTGGTCGACCCTCCTCCGTCACCGCGCCTCTGTTACAGGCCGTACGGCTTTGTGGGGAAACCATTGACCCGCGAGGACGGGAGCATTGACCTGACACGGTGGGAATGCCGGATACCAGGGCCGGAGAAGACGGCCTGGGAGGGCGGCTGCTATCCCTTGAGCATGGCCTTCCCGGACTCCTACCCCGACAACCCGCCCGAGTGCAAGTTCCCAGCCGGCTTCTTCCATCCGTGAGTAGCCCCATGTAGTTATGTTGCCAGTCAACCTAGTGCTCCAACATGGGCACAAGGGAGTTACGCCCAGTCGCCTACGGACAGCCCACGATCAAGCGGGCTGCGTGTCCACTTACGATGCGTGCTGCTGCTGCCGCTGCTGGCCCCCCCGCCACCTCGTGCAATGGCTTCTGACCCAGTCTCCCCTTCCCTCCCTCCACACCCTCCTTGTAGAAACGTGTACCCCAGCGGCATGGTGTGTCTGAGCCTGCTGGACAACGACACGGAGCTGGGGGGCCAGTGGGCGCCCAGCATCAACATCGTGCAGGTGAGCGCGGTACCGCACTGTCAAGGAGGAGTGCGGGCGGCAGCCCCCGGCGGGCGGTGTGCGGCTATGATGGAAACGGCGAAGGGGGCTTCAGTGGGAGCCGGGCCGTGGTGGGGAGCCAGTCCCGGTCCAGACAGAGTGGTCGTGGCTGTCACCTTTCCACCGGCTAACATACGCACACACAGATCGTCCAGGGTATCCAGGAGCTGCTCAAGTCGCCCAACGTCTACTCGCCAGCGCAGGTGCGTGCGGCTTGTTGCCAGTTGTGAAGGGGCCTGTAGGGGCCTGTGCATCGGAGGTGTGTCTGGAATCCATGTAGGGACCTATGCAGGTGTTGGTCTGATGGCGTCGCACGCGCACCATAGTGTATCTGGCCCATACAGCCCCGTGCCGTTACGCGTGTAAGAGCATGAGGGGTTTGGCTGCCCTTGCTGGCATGGCTCCACAGGCGCCGGCTTGTGAGCTGCTGAAGAAGGACCCTGCGGCGTATGAGCGGTAAGCGGGCGTGCGGGTTGTGGGCACATATGCGTGTTCACTGTTTTCTCAAGGTGCGCTGGGATCACACCCCTTGCCAACGCATCCCTTGACACGATGTCTGTGTTTGTCTTCTTGCAGACGGGTAAAAGAGCAGGCCAAGAAGTATCCGCCCCCGGAGGATGAGGAATGAGGGAAACGCGGTGCACGCGGTGGTTTGGGTTGCAGCGCCTTGGTGGAATAGGCAGGCACTGCCAAGCCGCCGGCTGAAAAGGAGCTGCAGCCAGAGCCATGAATATGCAGAGATTTAGCCTTGAAGAGAGGTATGCGGCCTTTGATATGCAAGCGAGTTCGAGTTCTGTGCTCAGGTGTGGCACCGGTGCGTGCAGTGCAGTGGGGCACCGGTATGCGCAGTGAAGCCTAGAGGTGAGTGAGGCGTGCACAGTGTGCGCGGTTGATTATAGTGTGGCAGGATCCGTCAAGTATAGTAGAGCGTAGTGAGCGGCGGAGAATAGTGAGATGGGGACATCAGAGGACAAAGTGGGCGTGATGAACAAGGACATGAGGAAAGGGGGGGAGGCAGGGGGAACAAGAGTGGGGACGATGAGTGGGTGCTTCTGCTGGCATTGTTATCCCTGTCCGCATGCATGCTGCCACATTTGGCTGCTTACTCGTAATTTATGTATCCATTGCTGCCTCTATCATACCTGCGAAGGCCGAGGTACGCAAATGCAAGCGCCTATCAAGGGCGTGGCCCCCTGTTGTAAACCTAGCCGCAATACGTACCTGACTAGCACAAATACTCATTTGACAGTCAGACCGGCGGTAATGGCCGGAGAAGCTGTGCACGCGCACACGATGGCAACGCTAATTGGGCCAGGGCGCGTCGGAAAGGTGCGCTTAATGACCTGGGCATACAAATGGAGCATACACAGCCCACCATTTAGCCCATGCGCATACCCGACCAGCGCAACTAGCCGTGTCGCCCGCTAGCTGGCCTTCCACCAACCAGTTCACATCGGTCCTGCTTGGCCCCACGGCTTGGCCCCCTGCCCAGGCCATCGCCGGCATGCTGGGGGCGGAGCTCGGCGCCGTCGTTACCCGCCAGTCCGGGGCTGTGGACCCGCATGGCCAAGTAGGCACTGAGCAGAGCGTGTGCTGTGTCCTTGCCGCATGTGGTTTGCGGTTTACCGGCATGCATACCTCTCGGGAGGCTGTGACGAGCCCCTTCACCGCCACCCACCCGCTGCGCCGTGCACAACACACCGGTTTGGCGCAGGGCCCAATTTATGTGTGCACCACCAACGACGCCCTGGACTGGGTGCTGGAGCAGACGCCACGCAATCGGCGGTGCGACCTCGTGTTCTTTCAAAACGGCTGGCTGGCGCCGTGGCTGGCCCACAACAGCCTGCGGCTGGGGCCCGGCAGCGCGGCAGGCGCAGCGGCTGAGGGTGGAGCCGCAGCAGCTGCTGGGAGGGAGGCGGAAGCGGCGCGGGGAGATGGCGGGGGTGCTGGAGGTGCTGAGGCGTCAGGGCCGGGCTCTGCCGTCGAGGTCACCCTTGTGGCACTGTACATGGCAGGTGAGGCCGGCAGGGGTGGTTCGGTTTGACAGCGCCACAAGCGTTGAAGTAACACATAGGTGAGCAGCATTTGCGGCGCGTTGATTGCGGGCTTGCGTCGACCATGCATCCATACACATGGGTCCCCCTGTTTGTGCAGCCGGCCCGGACGGCACCGCCAAGGACGGACTCCGGACCGTGGCTTCTGGGAGGTGAACATGACACGGGCAGGGGCATCTACGGTACACAAACTGCGGTACTTATCGCATACCGTACACAGTCCTGCGTGTTTCCTTACCGTGTGCTTTCTAACACAGTGCGGCGCGCTCTCGCGCCAATATCCGGTTACAGGTGTACTCCAGGCCTGCCGCTGATGTTAACCGGCAAATGCAAATGCAGTTGCAAGTCATGATCGTGCACATAGGCTGCTGCTGTGTCCACGCGTGTCGCCGCAGGTGGGCGCAGCACGTGAGCCGCACGCTGTCGCGCGGCGCCGTGCGGTGCCGTGCGGTGGGCGGCGCTGACATGTACGGCGCCGTGGTGGAGAAGCTGCTATGGGCGTGTGTGTTTTGGATGATGAGTGCTGCTCTGGGCGGCATGAACGTGAGTGTGGGAGTGCCGTCCCCGAGCCTGCATGGCAACGTGGAAGCGGTCGCCCTGGGCACACATGCCAGCCTCAGCTTCATTGGTGGCTGCAGGTGTGGCAGGGTAACTGCAGGTGCGGCAGGGTAGCACACACACACATACACACACGGGCTTCGTTTTTTGTTTTTTTTCAACACATACACACACGCACAGCCACGCTGAACGCTCCGCATATGCTGGCTGGTCGCAGGTCGGGGACATTGTCGCCAGGCATCGGGGCGACGTGGCGGCCCTTACGGCCGAGCTGCTGCCGCCGCTGTGCCGGCAGCTGCGCGGCATTGCGGCGGCAGGCGCCGGCCCTGAGGCGGCCGAGGCGGCGGCAGCCCTGGAGGCCCCGGCCGGAGCCGAGCGCGTCGTGGCGGCGCTTGTGGAGTACAGCGTCAGCATATCGTCAGCGGTGCCGAGCAGGGACATGGCGCTCGCGGAGTTTCGGTGGCGCAACGGCGCGCTTCTGGATATGGGGCCCACGCCGCTGCACGTGAGCTGGCTGCGGCGGGCGGGGGTGCCCGCCGAGCTGCTGGAGGGGCATGGAGTGGCAGCACGGGCAGAGCCAGAAGTCGCCGGGTGACAGGAGCTGCAGGTATTTTGGCAAGCTGTGTGTCCACTGCAGTTGCACCTATCGTTGCAATCTTTGAAATCGAGTGACAATTTAGGATTGGGGGTGGCGTGGAGTCATCGTTTGGAGGAGGCAAGGGCCTAGGGGGCTTTGGGGGGCCGGCTGGCCGCACGTTGGCGCGGAAGCTGCGTCGGCCGCCGCATGCACCCAAGATGACAGGATTTGGGTACATCACTCTCTTATGCAAATTGGACTGACATTTCATGTTTTCATACATACAAAGATTACTTCCCATTTCAAGTGCATAGATAATTCGCAAAGATAAAGATGGCGACCGGCGATGCTACGCCCGCGCCTAGGATTCGCGTTGGTGTATTGGCGCTTCAAGGCTCTTTTCGTGAGCACATGACCTTGCTACAAAAGGTGCCAGGTGTGGAGGTCGTGGAGGTGCGCACCAAGGATGAGCTTGAGAGCGTCGCTGGCCTCATCATTCCCGGTGGCGAGAGCACCACGATGGCGCTTGTTGCTGAGCGCTGGGGTCTGATTCCTGAGCTGCGCTCGTTTGCCAAGGCGGGCAAGCCCGTATGGGGCACCTGCGCCGGCATGATTTTCCTGGCGGAGGGCGCTGAGGGTGAGCCGCGCGCGCGATGGGTCGGCGCAAAAAGGCCTTGATGCAATGTACTAGCTGCATACGGTCGGGCTGGTGGCGGGCGCGCGGCGGGCTGCGGCCACACATGTTGCACGTAGGGTTTTGGCCGGCTGCAGCCTGTAGACCGCACCGGACGCCGACTCGCTCGCCACGAGCGGATGTGTGCCGCTCAACGCATCTGTGTAGCCTAACGTCCTCTTGAATGATGCCTGCAGGCCAGAAGGAGGGCGGCCAGACGCTGCTGGGCGGACTTGACATCACCGTGTCGCGCAACTTCTTCGGCGCGCAGGTGTGTGGTGTGTGTGCTGGCGTGCAGCGGCCAAGGCCCAACGGTGGCAAACAGGGGGCATTGCTGGCTTCAACAGCCACTGCGGCTGCATAAGAACGAGCAACGCTGCCTCAGACACATTCTAGCGCTTGTATTGGTGTCAAGATCGGGTGCAAGTTGCGAAGCCCTGAAGCCCTGATTATGCTGTGCTGCATGCGCTGTCACAGATCAACAGCTTTGAGACGCGGTTGCCGGCGCCCGAGTGCGTCAAGTCACACGGATCGTGAGTTGGCGCCGTCAGGGTGGGGGCCGCCGTCAGGATGGAGGCCCTTGTGATGGGGGCTGTCGTCCGCATGGTGTGTTTACAATGTGGGAGCGCGGGCAGGGTTTGCAGCTACTGCGATAACGCATGATGACTGGAGTACATCCCCACAACAATCCCTGCAACCCACCCCGGCACCTTGTACGGTACTCGCGCTTCACAGTAATCAGCCTGCCCCGTGACTCCACCCACAGTACCGACGACTTCCGTGCTGTGTTCATCCGCGCGCCAGCTGTGCTGGCGGCGGGCCCGGGCGTCGAGGTGCTGGCGGAGTACGCGCTGACGCCAGAGGAGCGCGCCAAGCACGGGCGCGACAAGGTCATTGTGGGCGTGCGCAAGGGCGTGCTGATGGCCACCGCCTTCCACCCCGAGCTGACCACCGACATCCGCTGGTGGGTCGGCGGGTGCGGGCTGACGCGGAGGGAAGGCAGGAGTGGAGCAGGGAGGGAGGGAGTGAAGCAGGGAGGGAGGGAGGAGGGAGGGAGGAGGGAGGGAGGGAGGGGGGGTTGTCAGTACCAGCCCAAACTGGGGGACGAAAGAGGCAGCATGTGGGGAGGATTTCGGGGCACAAGAATGGCAAAGTGCTGATTGATGTGATTCGACTTTCGGGCATCATGCCGATGGCGCGCTGCCACCAGCTCAGCGTGCCGGCCCATCCGGCCCTTCCCTCGTGGTGTCACACACGTCTTCCCTCTCTTTCCAAGGCATTCATTGAGCGAGATTTCCACCTGTATCAGCCCTCGCCTTGCCCCAGCGCTCACCACCCCGCTTCGCTCCACGCAGGCACCAGGCGTTTGTGGACATGGTGCGCGCGCACGCGGGCGAGGCGGGCGGCGTGCCCGGCAAGGCGCCGCCGCCGCTATACGAGAACCTGGGCCGCCTGCCTAACCGGCCGCCGGACATGCCCATCTACGGACAGGAGTTCCTCAAGCGCGAGGACCTCTGAGCGGCCGGGAGGGAGGAGCTGTGAGCAGCGAGGATCCATGGCGGCCGCGAGGACGTGACGGGGTGGGATTTGGGGGTGCTGCTGGCAGCTGTGGAGCTTGGCCTTGTGCGAGCGAGGAGGCCGTGGGGCAGCCGGCGCCGGAGCTGTGGGGGCTGCGCGGCCATGCTGTAAAGCCGCGGGCCTTTGGGTTAGCAAGAGCTTTGGGCGACTGGGCTTTGTGGGTCGGAGCGAGTGATGAGGGATAGCATGGCGAGTGCGGGTGGCCAGGGCTCCAGTCCGAGGACACAGGAGCTAGGGCTGGGAGGTTCGGGAGCGTCTGACGCGGGGCGGGCATATCGATGCCCGAAAGCGGACGTCGACGTAGCGAGAACTGAGGTGACCCTGGCAAGGCTGCGTCCAGTGAGCAGCGGTGCATTCGCTGCTTGATGCGATACAACTGCGTGCGCCCGCGCATATGCCGTACGCCTGCTTCATGGGTTTGGGCGCTCTGGCGAGTTGCGTAGCTGGACTGCGCGGCGGCGATCATGCAGTTGCGCGTACTGCATTGCAGAAGAATGGAGTATCGGCGTGTGGCAAAGGGGTTCGGGTGTAATCTCTCGCCGACGGACTGACTTATTGACCGTGTTATTGACTGGGTGGTTGATGAAGACAGTGACCCTGTGACGCAGATCGTCGCTGAACTTTACGTTTGTGCAACATGACGGCGCCATACGGGCGATATGTCTTACGCTCTGCCAATGCGCTTGCAGGCCGAGTAGGGGGGTTGCTAAGATGTGGAGGCCGGGACCAACTGAGAGAGGCGAGAAGTGACTGAGCGAGCGAGAGTGCCAGAGTGCAGAGAAAGAGAGGAAAAGCGAGGAGAGAGGCGTACAATGTGTGGGGCGGGAGCATGCGTTTTCAGACGTGGATGTAAACATGCATCCGGGATTGCAGCCCGCTCCCGGCGGTCCAGCTCCCCGCAGCCCCGACTGTCCCTGTCGGCGTATTGGACACCCTGCAGACTGCCCTGCTGAAGGTGTCCTGACCTGACACGCCAGCCAAGGCAACAGCGTCAAGCCACTTGTTCCCACCACTCCCGCGTTTCTCCGCATTCCAATGACCCCCCTGTACCACATGTCAGACTCAGCCTTTCGGCCGGTCAACTTTGTGGCCGTAACTAGTTCCAATGTTCCATTGCAGCGCGCAGTACAGAGAGTGCACATGCATGCATGCACGCATGCATGCAAGCCAACCGCTATCTCGCGATCTCCCCAACGATGTCGCACCCCGCGCATGGACACGTTGTAGCAGCAGCGGCCATAGCTGCCGTTATATCAAAGACTGCAGACCATCGTGTCACGCACTGCTACGCCCACAAGCTGGCCCAACCGCCCAAGAGCGGGCCTCCGTCCTGCCAAGCGCCACGGCAATGCCGCCGCCGCAAAGCCATCCCAACGCCACCAGCCCACACGTATACAAGCTGTGTGCAAGCCCGTACCATCCACTGCCAGAATCGCTTGCAACCCCCATATTGTTCGTAACCTCTCATGCGCCACCCTGCTAAGTAGGAAGACGCCACATCAATCTCATGCCTAACGGGACGGACACAACCTGACCCTGTACACAACCTGACCCTGGCCACAACCTGACCCTGTAATGGCCCACAACGCAACCCTTACAGATTGCAATGGATTGACACAATGGAGACAACACTGAGACATCACCCGATATTACTCGTAACGCGTCACATCGTCAACGTCAGCAACTCACCCCAACAACTCCTGTACCCCCACAAGACCCGACCGCTCCGCAATACTGCAACCCTGCAATTGCAGTCTTTTATCCCGTTGTAGTTGCAGCGCTTCCTACTCACTTCTTGGCCCCGCCCCGCCTGCCGCTCCGCTTCTTCTTCTTCTTGGCGCCCGTGCCCGCCGCCGCACTCTCGGGTGCCCCACCGGCAATGGGCTCGTCCTCACCCTCGCCGTCCTCCTCCTCCTCTGCGTCTGCCGCCGGCGCCGCAGCAGCAGCCGGCGCAGAAGAAGGTGCCGGCCCGGAGACGGCAGCCGCGGGAGTAGGTACCGCAGGCTTGGGGGCATCTGCAGCCGCGGGCTTGGGCACGGGCACGGGCGCGGCCGCGGCCCCGGGCTTGGGTGCGGCAGCCTGCTGTTGCGGCTTTGGCTGGGCTTTGACGGCCGGCGCCGGCGCTGTGGCGGGAGCTGCGGCGGGTGCCGCCGCCGCTGTCGGGGCGGGTGCCGGCGCAGCCGCCGATGCTGCTGCAGATGAGGCAGCCGCCGGTGCCGCCTTGCCCTTTGACTTGCCAGCGGCAGCAGCAGCTGGGGCGGGCGCCGCAGGCGCGGACGCTGCAGGCGCTTCTGCGGCAGGTGCTTCTGCAGCAGGTGCTTCTGCAGCAGGCGCTTCTGCGGCAGGCGCCTCTGCGGCAGGCGCCTCTGCGGCAGGCGCCTCTGCGGCAGGCGCCGGCGCGGAAGGAGCGGTCGCAGCCGCCTCAGCCATGGCTGCAGCTGCAGGTGCGGTCTTGGGCTTCTCCGCCGACTTGGCTGCTGCCGCCACCGCTGCCTTCGGGGCAGCTGCCGCCGGCGCAGCAGCCGGCGAGGCAGGCGCTGGCGCAGCGGGCTTTGCTGCCAGGGGGGCCGGAGCAGCCGCCGCTTTCGGGGCAGCTGCCGCCGTTGCAGCAGGCTCCACGGCAGCCGGCGGCGCGGCTGCCGGGGCACTGGTGGTGGGGGAGGCCGCTTGGGACGCGTCACTGACCACCACGAGTGCTGGGTGCTGTGGCGAGCCATAGCGGGGCACCATGGCTGGGTGCTGAGGCTGCGTCGCAGCAGGCGAGACGGCCGGGGCCGGGGCCGGGGCCGGGGCCGGGGCCGGGGCCGGGGCCGGGGCCGGGGCCGGGGCCGGGGCCGGGGCCGGGGCCGGGGCCGGGGCCGGGGCCGGGGCCGGGGCCGGGGCCGGGGCCGGGGCCGGGGCCAGGGCCGGGGCCGGGGCCGGGGCCAGGGCCGGGGCCAGGGCCGGGGCCGGGGCCGGGGCCGGCGCCAGGGCGGGAGCTGGCGCTGGCGCTGGCGCCTTGGCCTCCGGCTTGCCTGGCGCAGGTGCAGCAGGCTTCTCTGCAGCAGGCGCTGGAGCGGTCGCTGGCACAGCAGCGGCAGCGCAGCATGGCGCAACCGCGGCCGCCGTCTCAGCGTTGGTCGGCGTCTGCGGCTTGGCAGGGCTGGCGTTGCTGCTGGGCTCGGCCGCTGCCGCCACAAGGCGGTTCTTCACCACGGCAGCAGCGGGAGCAGGCGCCGCAGCGCGCGGGGCAGCCGATCCTGCAGCCCCTGATCCAGTAGCAGCTGGCTGTGGCTGGGCCTGGGAGCCCAGCAGCGGCTCATATTTGTCGTCCGTGGGCGGACAGCAGAGACTGAGGAGCGATGGAACAGGTGTGGAGGCGAAAGGGTGAGACAGGAACAGGCGGACAGCGTGCCGCCACCCGGGAAGACCCAGTCAGCATACATGCTTACACGTAAACAAGACAGGCTCATGCATTGAAAAGGCACATCGCGCTATTGCGAAAGCGATGGGCCCGGCCCCGTCGACTTGCAGGTCTGAGCGCTCTCGCCGACACAAGGATAGCGACGGTAATCGCACACTTACCTAATTATATTTCCCATGGCAGCTCCGTGTTGTCCTCGCTGGCGTCGCCGGGAACGGTGTTGGCGATGCACGCCCAAACGTGCAGGTCTGGCCTAGCGTGCAGCAATGCCTCGCTCCCAGTGCCAGTGATAGAGCAGAAACAGCTTAATAGGGAAATGCCATAGTAACTAGCGTCGACGCTCGCGATCGGCATCCTTCGCGCCTTTTGCACCCGTGCACCTCATGGCCTCGCCCCCCCCCCCTGCTGCTCTCTTGCATCCTCCCCGACGCGCACCCTTTGTCGAGCTGGAACGTGCTGCATCTGTGGATTGCTCGCGCGTGCTGTTTTGAGCCTCGAATCCATGTTTATGGGTGCAAGGTACTAAGGTGGCAGACAGGGCACTACAGGGCTGAGACGCTGAGTCTACAGGAGTCTGGACACTGCTTAGTCATAGACTCCAGCCAACCGGCCGTACACCGCCAGTCTTAACATCCCCGGGACTTTGGTACACGCAGCGTACAAGAGCGTCAAGACCGATGCGCCCTGGCTTTGCCTATCCGTGCACCGTCCCGCCGCCCCGTCATGGGGCAACCCTGGCTAATCCTCCGAAGCCCGCCGGGAGCAGCTGGACTCTCATACCGGTACTTCCGCGCAGCCGACAGCCGCTTCACTCCGTTCCACTCCGCTTCACTGCGCTTCACTCCGCTTCACTCAGCGTCACTCCGCTACTTTTCACACTACCAACTACCAAACCCGCATGCCTCTTCCAACGCCTCTTGTCACCGAGCAGCCGCCGCCGCCGCAGCCGCGGCCGCTACCGGCGCGTCCGCCGTCGCCATCGCGCTCGCCTGCCGCTCAACCCAGTCGCTCACACTGCATGCCGCACTCCCCGCCTGCCCCTTCCCAGCCCCCAGAGCCACACCCAGACCCAGCCGCGCCGCCTGCCCCCGGATGTCTGCCTCCGCCGCCTCCACCGCCCGGGCCGCCTCGGGACCACCGGCCTCACCAATGTCACCGTCCCGGTAGTCCTCGGGTCTGGAGCGCTTGAGCGCCGACGTGGCCTGGTATAGCACCTGTACGGCGCGTGTGTTAGCGCAAGCACACGGGACAAGGGTCGACACGGTGCGCTGCAGCGAGTGTGGTTGTACAGGTAGCAGGGTTGCAGACGCAGTACAGGCAGGATGCTGTTAGCATGCATTTCTTGTGGCTGTGGGGGGCGTGACGTACTCGAAGCAGGTGAACGTATACAATTCAGTTGCGCTCAAGATTTCCGATATGGCATGCTTGTGACTGGCGGGGCTTGTGCGTCCGGTGCTACGGTATCCTGAGGGCCCGGGTGCAGCTGGTGGCGGGTGTGTCGCCCGGACCCCTCCGCGGCTCAACCCCTCACCTCACGCCAGGCCGGCAGCGGTGCCACGTCCGGCCCGCACATGGCCGCGAGTGTGTCGTTGTAGGCGAACTGATCCGTTCCCTGCATGTGCGTGTACCTGGGTGCGGCAGCAACAGCGACAGAAACAAGCGCGCACGCACACGTTGTAGACAGCATAGGCACACACATGCAGGCAAAAACGAGCCACTTAGCACCGGTGCGCTTTTTCATGCGCACACGTCAGCTAGCTCGGCTGCTGGTCCATAAGCAGCTGGCCGCTTCCCTCAGAAAGAAGCTCACTGCCGCACCCACTCGGGAAGGCACTCTGGACAAACGACTGCCCGCCTCCTCACGCACCGTGTTGGCAGCCCCTGCTCCTGCATGGAGTGCAAGTGTGCGCTGATGTCCGCCCGCATGCGCTCCACACTGGGCAGCGGCACGCGGCCCGACAACAGCCTGACAACAGGGGCAGGTGGGCGCGAGCGGTGGGGGTTGTAGATACCAGTACAAACTAACCCGAAGCCAATGCAAAAGAGCGAGGAGAGCGTGGCCTATGTTTTGACAACGGAGTGGCACTCGGGGGGTGGAAGATGCGTCCGGGCCAGGCCCTAGGCAAGTGTGCAGCGGATGAGCACAACTGGCACGGTTTCAGAGCAGTAGAGGTGGCCGGCAAAAGCGGTCACACGCGCCTCCAGCGGCCGCAACCTTACCTGGCAATCAGCTTGCTCTGCAGCTCCATTTGTGGGAACGGCACAACCTGCGCGCCGTGGACAAGGCAGAAGGCCTCTCAGTTTACTCCACTCGACTGCGCGACGTCCCTCGGATGCTTGCCAACAGGGGGTTACCCATATGAACGAATGCCGAAGGTGACCTGTCGCCTCCTAAGATACCCTCTGCACCATATACGGCATCCTTCAGTTGCCGGAGCCTCGCACCTTCCAGGGCAGGCCGATGAAGCACAGCCCGGGTGCAAGCGGCCCCGGGGGCACCATGTGCAGCCAGAGGGGCGATCCCACGCAGTTGTCAGACACCGCCGCCACCTCGGCCGCCGCGCCACGCAGAAACGGGAACGAGTACCTGTGCCAGCAGCGGGAGAGCAGCAGCGGGAGAGGGGAGATCTTGTAGCGATATTCAACTCAGCCCCCAAGGAACGGCAGATTCAGGCGTAGCTGCTTAGGCGCGAGGTGGAGGCTAGCACAATCGGAGAAGGGGACGCAATACCCACAGCACACTTGATGCTGGGTTGGTTCATTGGTTGGCCTGCAAAGCGCCTGCTGCGAGAGGAAGCGCGGCCACGAGATAGCGTGTCTACATGCTGGCTACCCCGCCCTTACTCGCGTTCCCGACCACCCACTTGTAGCCAGTGCACCAGATCACAGCGTCGATGGGCCCCTCGCGCTGCCCGCCCTCGAAGCTGGCGAAGCCGTCGGAGTGCAGCTCAGTGACCATGGGGTAGCTGCAGGGGAGGGGCCGGGAGGCGTTGTGACGAGTGCTCGGAGTGCTGAGATAGGCGCGACACTAGTCAGGTGGATTCGGGCGGCGTTTAGCACGGAGCCTTGCATGAGGCGACGCACAGCCGCTCGCCTCGCCTAGCGCCACAAAACGACACGGCATCTTGCACGATAAGTGGCATATGACACGCACCGGTAGATGTTGTTGCGGGGGCCGTACGGTGCGGCGTCCGCCCCCCATGCCTCGTTCTTCCAGGAGCGGGCCGCCAGCAGCACCCGCGCCGCGCCGCCCTCGCTCAGCTCTCGGCTCACGTCCTCGCCGCTGTTGGACGCGCCCACGACCAGCACCGCCTGAGGAGAGCAAGAGGCAAGGGGAGTAAGCGGAAGCGTGTGGGGAACACGGCTTTGGACTGAGTGCAGCCCACGCGGTACAATGGAAGCAAAGCAGCTTAGGCACCAAATGCCAAAGTCCCGGTCTGGGTGTCGCAAGTCACGCCGCGCAAGCCGCACGTGACAACCCGCGGCCAACCCACCCCTGCCGCACCTTGCCAGCCCACTGCGTCGGCTCCCGGTAGTTGTGGGAGTGCAGCTGCTGCCCGGGGAAGAGCCCCGGCGGCAGCAGCCCGCGGACCTGGCTGGGGTCGGGCAGGCGCGGCTCGGCATAGTGGCCGTTGCACACAACCACCGCATCGTACACCTCATGCTGTACCTGTGCAGGAGCAAAGCGTATGGGGCATCGGGCAAAGGCCGGGGAAACTCGGGTGGCGGAAAGCACCGGCGGCATGACGTGCATTACAGCGCGCGACGATGGAATGAGGCGAGGACTGACGCAACATTGAGGGCCGGGCGGCAGCGTGCTCGTGGGGTTGCGCACCCACCTCAGCAAGCCCGTTGCTGTGGCCGTTACTGGCACCGCCGGCGTCAGCACTGGTCGAGGCCTGGCCGTTGCTGGCTAGGCGCTCTGATGTCACGCTCCACAGCACCTCCTTCTCAACTGCGCCAGCATCTCCTCCCATGCCACCAGCGCCAGTCGCAGCGGCTCCCTCCGCACCAGCACCGGGCGCCGTCGGCTCCACCGCCACCACACGCGTGTGATGGCGCACCAGTGGCTTCAACTGGTAGTAGTCGGCGAAGGCCTCCAGGTAGCCGAGGACCTGCGGCGGCCGACCGTTTCTTCGTTATGCTGAATCAGGGCCATTACTGATTCATGCAGTGGGGATCGACTGGGGTCCTACCTTTGCAAATGCACTGGAAGTTCACCAGAGCATGGCACCGCAACGTGGACCTTTTTATGGTTGATAAAGCTTTTGTCAGTACCCTCCTAATGCACTGTCCATCGCCTCACCTCCTGGTGCCCACAAAAGCGCCGGCTGTCGTTTGAGTAGCGCGGCCCCAACACCGCCGCGTCAAACTGCACAAAAATGAATACCGGTAACAACGTGCGGTAGAGGTACAGCCTTTGTTCGGGCGCTTCAGCGGCCATCAGTAGAGAGAGCGGGCGGGCGGGTGTCTAACTGCATCCTTTCTGCCGGCCGGCGTGGGCCCAGCCCTCAGGACTCTTACTCTGTCCTCGCTTCCAGCGCTTCGGCTTCACAGCCCTCGCGTGATGCCAATCAGCCCTGCCCAGTCTGCACCTGGCCAGCCCAAGTGCCTCACCCACCGGGAAATCTGAGTAGCTCATGATCTCACGGGGCAGGTTGGTTCGCAGCTGTTTGTACATGGAGCTGTGCACGCGTGACTCGGGAGGCCGCTGCTCGTCCAGCCCCAGCGCGTCGGCTTCGGTGCGCGCATCGAAGCGCCACACGCCGCCCACACCACCCGACTGCTCCAGGACAGTGACCACGTGGCCCTCCCTGCGCAGCTCGCGCGCGGCCACTAGCCCCGCCGCACCGGCGCCGATCACCGCCTGCGGTTGGCCAGGCAAGGAGCGCCGTCGGCAGGACGTCAGCGAGGGTGGCCGACGTGTTTGACGGGGGTTGGGTGGGGTGGGCTAGTGGCGTGGCTACGTGGCTGGTTACGCGCGCACAAGTCGCATTTTGGGCTCATATGTCTCATTAGTTGCGCACAGTGCGCAAATAACAAAAAATGCACTGCTGTGGCCTGCGCGGTCAGCCCGATTGAGCACCTCCACCACTCGCTTGCAAGTCTGAAGCAACATTGGACTTTGCAGTAACCGGTATATAATTCATAAACACGCACCACGCGACGTGAGCGCTTTGTGCGGTCCGACGCCATGTCGCTCTGCTTTGTGTTCAGGCAGCAAACCGCTGTGACTCGCGAGCTCTTGAACACTAATTGCTGACGCGATGTGGGCCCGGCGACGCGAGGGCCCACTCGGATGAGACACCGCATACTCAGTCACCCAGAGGTCGCGAGGCCCCACCCAACCGCACGTGCTCAGCGTAGGGCCGAAACGTGTATGTATTTTGATGTGTGTGTTAGGCAAGGGGTCGGGGATGTTATTGTTTCTCGGGCGGGGCGAGTGCAAGGGTACCCACCGAAGCGGCATGCAACAGTTGCAACCGCGAAACACACACGCCTCCCCACGCGTCCCCCGAGTCCCCATCACTTGATCACCCTTGCCGCGCTTGCGGCCAGGGCAGCAGCCGTCGGGGGCACCGCTGCGTTACGCTGTTGCACGTGCGCTATCCAGCCTGCATCAGCGGCGCGACCTTACGCCGAGCGGCGTGAAGTGGTACCGTACATACATGGCGGCATGACGGCATCAGCTGTTGGCTGCAGTGGTCACAGGCACCTAAATACAAGGTCAAAGCTCAATAGTGCATTGCCCGGTCCCTTGCAACCCACAAACGCAAACCACACACACCTTCTTCGTACCGGGGCCGTCCGCGCCCTCTGCGCCCTGGGCTGCCGCCTTCTCCCTGCGCATCTCCCGGACCCTCCGCTGCAGGGCGGCCGCCTTGCACGGCTGGCAAGCGCCGTCGCACTTGGCACCGCCCCTGGTGTCTTTCTCGCCGCCGCCTGAGGGGCCTCCTCAAGCTGCAGGCGGCGGCTTTCCGCCGCCACATGCTCGTCGCCGGCGCCCTGCCCCGCCGCTTCGCGTGCCGCGTGGTGAGTGCGGCATGGCTGGCGTCGTCGCTGCTCGACTCGTCCGACGTGCTGTCGCTGCCTACTTCTGCCAGCCATGCCGTGATGCCGTATGCACGCGAAGCGGTTGGGCTGCAGACACCACAGAGACGGACGCTGGAGGTGACACTACGCTTGCAACTGCATAGCACATCTGTTGGCTGCCGCCAGCTGCGTTGCTCATGCACTGAGGCCACTGCCTGAAAGCCTTGGTACATAGCGCTTGTTGAACTCGTCGTCAGAAATAGCCGGCTCGTCCATTACAGCTGGGACAGAACCAGCGTGCCCGTGCCTTCTCGTCTCTTGCACCATCTCCTTCGAGATATGGGGAACCAAGAGCAATACATATAATGCGGTGTATTCTCCAGTGCAAGAATGGCGCGCCATCAACCACAGCCACAAAGGCAAAGCTGCTACCAAAGCGCGGATAGGCGACTACCATGTATGGATCCGAGGGTTCCAACTTGCTCACACTGCACCATCCGAACTGTTTTTGCCCCGAGGTATCCCCAAGGAGGTCACACTAACAAGCTAACAGAGCGGAGGCGATGACACCACACATGTGATGGCCACCAGTACTACCGGTTACCGGTAACTGTGAACGCACCCTCTGGCCTCTGCGTTTGCCCACCGCACCCCACACACTTGCAGCTACCTGACTATGTCTACTCGCCGGCCGTTGTCTACAGCACGAGGCTAATGCCCTATGACAGCCACTGCTGCCAGCGGCTGCCCGCTCAGTTAACATGCAAACATACTCTATGCTTTGGTCATTGGCACGACTGAAAGCCGTTCTCAGTGCTCAAACCGTCGCTCGCTCTAAGGCATCCACGTCAGACCCCCGCGTCCCCCTGCCGGTTGCGCATCTTTCGGCGCCCTCTCAACGGAGCCTCCAAACCTTGAACAGTTCGTGCTTGACCCTAGGCGTGCGCATTTAAAGCTCCCGGCATCCAAACTCATTCGTATGTACCCTCCTCAAACGACAGTGCCATCGTACCTCCTGGACTCATAACGCATATATTAATGGGGTGATGTAACATAGTGATGCAAATGTACCCCACATAGTAGCGCCTACACTAGTTGCGAGCCCGATGCCCGCCGCTATGCCCCATGCTGGCATGCCCTCCTCAAGCCTGCCACCTACTGAGGGCCTTGTGACCGCACCACGGCACCGGGAAGGCCAGCTAGCAGGCACGTGTCCGATGCCGAATGCGATGCCGGTGTCGACCTGCTCGAGAACAAGCCACTTCAACCGCTGCCGAGTCTATGTAGCCTGTCAGCTGTGCATGCGCATGCCTGCTGGAGTGCTCGATTCACGTGACATACTGCCTGGGTTCTCTCTGTAATGCCCAATGCGGCCTGCTGCCGCTCTGCTCGCTGCCGCCGCAGGACGCTGCAGCAGCCAACGCTCTCTCCATGCCGATGCCCCACCAAATGCTACACTGTATCAAACGCACCCAAGTTCGGTACTGCTGCTGAAGT
Organism: Chlamydomonas reinhardtii; assembly: GCF_000002595.2. Lineage (NCBI taxonomy): Eukaryota > Viridiplantae > Chlorophyta > Chlorophyceae > Chlamydomonadales > Chlamydomonadaceae > Chlamydomonas > Chlamydomonas reinhardtii. The sequence goes on from NC_057006.1 coordinate 3,432,840, forward strand.
GGCGCCGTGCTGACTGTGGCGCCGTCCCCACCAGCTGGACGGCGTCAGCCCAGTGCTTCTTCCATTACCCGATACACTCCTTCCCTCCCGCATTCCTCCCCATCGCTCGCCTCGTGGCCCCTCATCAGTCGAACAGCTTGTGTAGCTCCTCCAGAAGCTCCAGTTGCGCCGCCAAGCCGCGCACGCCCAGCTCGTCACGCAGCATGTCGCGGACCACTGCCGCGCCGCCGCCGCCCTTCATGACCCGCATCAGCCCGCACAGCGCGCGGCCTGTGCATACGGCGGCGGCGGGAGCGGGTTGGGCAACAGGAGCGCGTGTTAGCCAAGCACACAAGGAGGAAGGGACTCGACACTGCCCACGCAGAGGAGCTGCGCGTCAATGAAGCGGGCTCTGCAGTATGAGCACCCGGGAGGCCCCATGGTGTCTTCAACCCAACCCGCGGCCCCGCCCCCGCCACCGCCCCCGCCGCCGCCGCCCCGCTTCCACCTCACCTGTGATGCCCTGCTCCTCGAAGCCGTCCGCCAGCTCGCCGTGGCCCACGCGCACCAGCCAGTCGCGCACCTGCGCGCCGCCCCATTTCTCCACCAGCACGCTGGTGCTGCTGGGCACGTCCACCGCCTCCTCCTCCTCGCCCCCCTCCCCGTGGTGCTCGCCGCCGCCCATGCCACCCATGCCGTCGAGGCCGCCGGACGCGGCGCCGCCGAGCTCGCCGTAGCCGAGCGCGCCCTCGCCCGACACGCGCGGCCGGCCAGGCGTGCCAAACCCGTTCTCGTCGCCGTCGTAAAACTCATCGTAGCCGTCATAACCGTCATAGTCACGGCCGCGCTCGTCCGCATCGCCATCGTGCTCGTCCTCAGGATCCCGCTCCTCGCCCAACAACTCCTCAGCCAGCTCGCCTGTGGTGTCATCGCCGGCGGCGGCAACGCCCGCGTTTTTCCGGCTGCTGCTGCCAATCACCATGAGCGCACGTTCATGACTGGCGTCCTCCATCGCATCCCTGAACTCGTCCTCGCCCTCCTGCACGCCGCCTGCGGCGCCGCCGCCGAGCACCGACGCCGGCCGGCTGCGCCGCGGCCGGCCGCCCGACGCCGACGCCCCGCCGGCGCTGCCGTTGCTGAGGACGCTGCGGCGGCTGTTCGCTCTCGCAGCTGCCAGCATGCCCGGCGCAGGCGGCGCGCTCGCGGCAGCACGCCACGCGCTGCCCTGCTGCAGCAGCGCCTGCTGCGCTGCGGCCAGTCCGTCCGCCCCCTCCTCCAGCACAACGTCGCTGTGGCTCGCCTCGCCATCATCCAGGGCTGGGTACTCCGGCCCCCGGCGGTGGCCGGCGGCGGCGGCGCCGCCGCCCACCTGCTCAAACTGCGGCGTGGGTGCGGCGCCGCTGCGCCACACGGACCACGGGATGTCCACACTGCGCCGCGAGTTGTGCGGCGCCGGGCCGGGCTCGTACGCGCTGCCGGGCGCCTCCGCCACCCGCCCCAGCCGCGTCGGCCCGGCGCCTCGGCCCGCACCGACACCCCCGTCGTCGCCCACGTCGTGCGCCGCCGGCCGGCGCTCCACTGCCAGGGACCGGCGGCCGCTGCCGTCTAGCAGCATGGCCAGTCGCTCACCCACAAGGTCGTCTGCGTCGCCGTCAACGCCTGACGCTGCTGACGCCATAGCCACGACCAGGGCGTTGGGCAAGGCGCCGCGTGCTGCCGTGACGGCGGCGGCCGCCGCCTCGGCAGCCGAGGGACTGCCGCGCGCCCAGGACAGCGCTTTCCACTTGGCCGCCACGAGTGCGGACTGCGGCGCAGCCGCTGCTCCTGCCGCTGGGCCCGCGGCCGGGCCCTGCAGTGCGCCGTTGGCAGCAGACATGGAGACAGCGGCAGCCGCCACGACCGCCACCGACGACTTCTCCAACGAAGGGCGCTCTACCTGCGATGGCAACCCCGCTGAGGCCGCGAAGGGGCTCACGACGCCTGCTGCCGCCACAGAGCCAGCATGCAGCTGTGGCCCACTTAGTGAATGGCGGCCCTGCGGCGCCGCCACCACTGCTGCTGCCGATCCTGCTGCTGCCGCACCACCAGCCTGGAAACCAGACGCGCTGGCAGCTGCAGTCGGGGAGACAATGGCGGCACGGTTTCCGACGGCTGCAGCTGCTAAGGCCATGTGCCCAAGGCTGGCGGACCCTGCGCCGTCGAGGCAGGGGCTGCCGAAGGCACCCAGTCGCGAGCCGCGGTCCATGCTAGTAGTGGTGCTGCGGCACTGTGCTGCGGCAGGCACGGCTTCGCTACTGCTGAGCTCGCCGTGAGCGGTGGTGGCCGGCGAGGCGAGGCCTGCCTCCCCCGTGGTAGGGTGGCTGTCGTGAGGGTCCGAGTCAAACATCACAGGGTGCGCCTCGATGCTTCCCCGCGCCGCACTGCCGCGTGCTGACGGTAAGGATGGCGCTGCCTCAGACGTCCGGATAGCTGCGCCCGCGGCCGCCGCGTCCCCAACGTTCACAAACATGCTGTCGACGCTGCTGCCACGCCCGGTCGCCGGCGTCGCGCCGTCCGCAGCCAAGGATGCCGCCCGCGAGCTCTTCTTTCCGGCGCCGGAGCAGCTGCGGCCCGTGCCTGTGCCGCTGCTGCGTCTGCCACCCACCACCGAGGCCAGTACCGCTGTCACCGGCCGTAGCAGCGACGCCAGCAGCGGTGTGCGCAAGTAGGTTGCTGGCGCTGCGGGTGCGGCGGGTGCCTCGTCGGGTGGCAGTGCAGCCGCCCCCGCCTGAGCGCCTGTAGCGCCCGCAGGCGCCGCCGCGGCAGGCACGGCGCTGGAAGCCGGCTGCGACGGCGGCACGCCGGGCAGCGGTAGGCTGCCGGCAGCCGAGGCGAGCGCAGCGAATGGGGTGGAGGCGGCAACGCCGCTGGTGCCCGAGTCGGGCGGCGCCACATGCCGCGCCTGTGCATGCACCTGCGCAGGCCCGTGCGCCCGGCCCGGCGACATAGCCCGGTGGTGGGACGCGGACAGTCGCGATAGCCAGTTGGCTGTGACGTTATCGCTCGACAGGTGCGACAGCGAGCGCTGGCCCTCGCTGCTCACGCGGCCGCTCGGCGCCGTCGGCATTACTGATCCGAAGGCCGCGACGAAGTCGGCTGCGACGATGTTGGCGCCGCCCGGGCCGCTGCGCAGTGGCCCCAGCACTGAGGAGTGCCAGTGCGAGGATGAGCCGTACCGGCCGCTGCCCCCGCCCGACGGGAGGCCGGCTGGGCCGCTGCCGATGCCGGATGGAAGGCCGCCCGGGCCGCTGCCGGCACCGGACGAGAGGCCGCCCTGGCCGACGTTTGGCAGCCGCTGCGAGGACGCCACGGAGGAGGGCGCGCTGGCGGTGGCGGCAGCGGTGGTGAAGATGCTGGCGGTGTGTACCAGCATGGCCGCGGCTGCGGCATCGGCATCGCCCTCGCCCTCGCCTGGGGAGGCTAGGCCCCGCTCTGCCGTAGGCAAAGGGCCGGAGCTCAGCACGTGCACAAACTGCTCCGCCGCGTCGCGGCCCCAGGCTGACGGCAGCCCCAGCAAGTCGCCGTTGATGTGGCTGGGGAGGCCGCCGTCCGCCTCCAAGCTCCCGCTGCCGCTCGCCTTGAGGCGGATCATGCCCGCCTCCTCGCCCTCCTCCGCATCAACGGACGTGCCGCACCTGCCCTCGTCCCGGCCATTGCTGCTGCCGCCCGACACGAGCGGCAGTACGTGGCCCTTCTCCCGCCGCAGCAGCTCCCGCCGCGTCCGGCTGGCCCCCTGCGTAGCCGCCAGCGCCTGCCTGGACAAGCACGGCCCCGGCATGAGCGCAGACACGTGCGCCGCCACCTCCGCGACGTCCGAGGACTCGCCACCGGCACTGCCGCCGTCATCTTCATTTTCCTCCGCCTCATCCAGCTCGTCATCAAGCCCCTCCGCCGCCGCTGAGCACAGCGCCAGCCGGCTGCGCCAGCGCCGGGTCAGGCCGCCCGCCGCGCCGCCGCCGCCGCCAGCCCCAGGCCCAGACCCTGGCGCACCCACCACACCGGCGCTGCCTTGCCGCCGCGCGCGCAAGCCCTGTGCCGCGCCCGCCGCAGCCGCAGCAGCAGCAGCCGCGCCCGCCGTACTGCCCACTATCGAGGGCCCAGAGCCCGTGAAAATGTCCGTGTCAGCACCCATCGCCACCGAGTCCACGTCGCTGGGCGCGCCCGCGTACCCCACGCCGTGGCCGCTGCCGGGATAGTCGCTGGCCGCACATTCTGACGGCGCCGTGAGCGAGGTGGACGTGCCTGCGTGCCGCAGCCCCGCCGCCGCGATGGCGTGCGGCGCGGACGCCTGCCGCCGCGCGGTGACGCCCGGCCCCACGCCGCAGCCCCTGGTGCCGCCACGCCCATCGCCCATGCTTGGGTCTTGGCCGGACCCAGACTGCTGCTGCGAGTCCAGCTCTGCGTCGACGATAGCTAGCCGGTGCGGCTGGCGCGAACGTACCTGAGGCGAGGGCTCAATTGAGCTCATGTCGTCATTGCCCGACTCAGGCTCGACCAGGCACGCCGCTGCGGCTTCAGCCGCCGCCGAAGGGCCGGGCGGGCCGGCGCTGGAGGCCTCGGACGCGAAATTGTCAACCAGGCGCGGCGCGCTGTCGTCGGCGTTGTGGTGGTCGCGGTGCTGGTGACCGTTGCTGTGGTGGTTGTGGTGCGGGTGCAACGCGGCGGCGACCAGGCACAGGCCCTGCGCGCTCGTGACGCTGTTGTTGGCGCTGGCGTAGCTGCCGGCGCTGCCCAGCGAGCTCGCGTACGGGGTATCGCACGGCGTGCCAGGCATGCTGCGCCACTTGGCAACCGCACTTCGTGCTGCTGCAGCCTCCGGCCCGGAGCCCTCCCCTTCGCCCCCACCGCGGCCCTGCTCCCGTTCCTGCTCCTGCTCCAGCTCCTGCTCCTGGGCCGACTTCGGGCTGAGGTCTTGGTCCGTAAATGACCCGCCAGACACGGGCGCGGCCGCGTCCACGTCGGCGTGCGCGGCGGCCAGGGCCGCCCCGCGCGCCATAGGGGATTGGTGCGGGCTGGCCTCGGACTCGTCGAAGGCGCGCGGCAGGCCCGGCAGCAGCATGTCATCCGACAGGTTGGAGGGCATGCTGCTCAACGTCACCATCAGCAGCGGCGAGGCAGAGTCGTCCTCCACACCGGCCGCTGCCGGCTCCGCTGCTGCCCCTTCGTCCCCAGCCGAAGCCGAAGCCTTGGCCGAAGCCGCGGCCGCATGTGATCCGCTGCGCCTTGCCTCCTGCTGCCTTGGCGCCGCTGGCGCCACGGCGTACAGGCTGCTAGCATGCCACACCTGCTGCTGCTGCTGCTGCTTGGGCTGCTGCAGCTGCGCTGGCTGCGCCGGTGGCTGCGTGTCCTCCTCCCAAGAGTCGCGCAAGGCGCTGCGGCGGATGAAGGGCTGCGAGGCCACCTCCGTCTGGGCTGTGGCCAGCACGCCGAAGTCAAGACTGCCCTTGGCGGGCCCTGACCCCGCGGCCGCAGCCGCTGCTCCGTGCTGTGCATTCCCCACCACGCCGCGTGTGCCATTCGCCGCTGTTGTGCCATGCATGTCGTGGAGGTCCGCGTGGTGCGGGTCCGAGCAGGTGTGGCTGCAGACCGACACCGACCCCGACGCGGCCTCCTGAGCCTCGAACGGCTGCGGCTGCCTGCCGTGCGTTGCCCCTCGCGGCGGCGTGGGCAGGCGGGAGGAGCGCCCGGACGAGCCGGCAGCGCTGCTGCCGTCGCCGCACATCGCTGTCGCGGCCGTCAGAGCCGCGAGGTCGCCGTTGGAGGAGCATCCTGACATGGTGCCGGCATGGTGCCGGCCCGCGCCGTCCTCCGCCGCTAGGCGTGCCTGGTGCTGCTGCAGCAGCAGCTGCAGCGGCGATCGCTGCGCCGGCTGGGCGCGCGCCTCCCACGGCGCGGCGTCCGCAGCTGACGCCGAGTTCAGCGCTGACGCCATGCCAGGCGTTGCTGGTACCTCCCTGGTGCCGCCAGCCGCACCCAGGTCCACCGTAACTACCGGCCCCTCAGCGCTGGTCCCCGCCGCTGGCTCGTCAGCCGCCCGGCTCATGTTGACCACGCCCACCACCTCCGCCGCCCGCCCCACCATGCCTGCGGCCGGCGGCGGCAGCCGCCCCGCCGCGGCCTCTTGCTCCTCGAGCGGCGACAGTGGCGGAAGCGCGAGCGGGTCCCTCGCGTGGTCCAGCCATTCCCGCTCAGCCGTGGTCTCGCTGAACGCCTCATGCCAGCTGCCCAGCTCCCCCGAAGCCACCGGCGTCTCGCTCTGCCCATGGCCTTGCCCCGCGAACGCGCGCAGCCCGGCCACACCCCGCATACCCATGCCGCCGCCCCCCGAGCGCCGCGCGTCGCGGCCGACGATGTGCGACGGCGCGGACGTGTGCGCTGCAGACGCCGAGGTGGGCGAGCCCTCGAACGCGGCCAGCGGCGGCGGCATGGGCAGCGAACTCGGCGCAACGGTGGCCTCGCTCCAAGGCTCCAACTCCGCCTCTGCTCCACCCATGAGCGACCGGAAGCTGCTGCGGCCCACGACCCACGGCCCGCCTGCAGCGCCAGCTGGTACGGCGCCCCCACCAAAGGCGCCCACGCCAAAGGCGCCAACCTGGGTACGAGGTATGTCCAGCGACATGCGGCCGCGTGTGCCGCGCGGCGGCTGCGGCCGCGGCGAGTGCTCCACGCCCATGCACAGGTCCAACTCTGTGAGGGATGACTCCTCTGGGATGTGCGGTGACAGCCCTCGTGAGATCAGGCCGCCACGGCCCTGCAAGGCTGCCGCCGCGGCGGCCGCCGCCGCAGGGCCGTTGCGCATGCCAGGCGCCGCAGCCTCCGCAAACTGCATGTAATGCGCCTTGTGGTGGTGCGGGTGCGGGTACAGGTGGTGCCCTGCGCTGTGAGTGCTGCCGTGCGTGTGCTGCCCCTGCTGCTGATGCGCGTGCTGCGCGTGCGAGCGGATGTTCTTCATGCTGTGCAGGCTGACCTGGCTGCCCCATGCGTGGTGGGGCAGCGGCGGCGAGGTGTGACTGGACACCGGCCCGGGACCTTGCGAGGGGTAGGGCAACTGCGGCAGGCTCGTCGCGCTGCCCTGGGCCTGGTTCTGGTACGCGAGTGACGCCGTGTGCTGCTGCAGCTCCTGCGGCGTGTAGTGCAGCGGCTGCGACGCGCCCACCATAGACGCCGGCGGCGAGGGCATGGCTGTGGAGGTCCGGCGGCTGTGCCGGCCCACGACGCCCACACTCATGCTGCCTGCACCTCCACCCACCGTGCGCATGCTCATCACGCTGCCCGGCCCGCCGCCGCCGCCACCAGCGTTGGCGCTCACGTGCGCGCTGAGTGTGCTGGTGGTGTGGCGGCGGCACTGGCGCGCCAGCGGCCCCAGCTCCCGCTCCAGCGCGCCCATGCGCTCGGGAATGAGGCGGCGCTCGGAGCAGTCAAAATAGAGCTTGGTGCCGATGAGGATGCCCAGCCACCCGGTGGGCCTGTGTAGTGGCGGTTGCGGTATAGAAAAAGGTTGAGGAGCGGGCTCGCGTAGCGCGCGACCGCCGGCAGCGTATGACCAAAACGCTATTATGTCTATGCGCGGGGCATGCCGCAGGCTAGCCAGGTGCCACCAAGGCGCTGCTCCTGCCGGCCTGCCGCCCCGCTGCATACTACGAACACCTCGCGCCGCGTTTCGCACTCTATCCCGCGCGACCCTCTCGCTTGCGCTCTGCAACCCATACTGACTCGTCGACGCGTGGTCGCACCTGTAGCCGCGCTCCATCATGATGGGGATGATGCGCTTGCGCTGCTGGTAGGCGTACTCTGCCTCGGCGCGGCAGGCCTGGCTCTCCTTGTAGCGCTTGCTGATGCACAGCAGCACCGCCGCCGCGCCCTCCACCGCCAGCGCCATGGCCTCCAGCGTGGAGCCAGACATCTTCTCAATGTCCATCCACTGCGTTAGGCGGAGTAAGTGCCGGCAACAACGTCAAGCATACAGGACCGCAACCCAACAAACGGTTGCGGGCGCCTCAAATTTAACCGCTGGCTAAAGGGGCACCGTGTGCTTGCACAGCGCAAGCGCCCGAAAAGCCGTAGCAGTGCCCACTCCGTGCCCGCCAATACCAGTACTGACGACCCCTGACGGCCCGCTGCCGGCTCTCACCGTGACGAGGCCCCGACGCTCCAGCGCCTCCTTGATGAGCAGCGCCTTCTGCTGGCTGCCCCACTCGTAGCTGACCATGATGTGCGCGGTGGGGGCCGAGCCGCCGCCGCCGCCCATGGTGATGGAGGAGGCAGTGGACATCTGCGCTAGGCTCTGGCTGTGGCCGTGGCCCTGCAGCCCGCCGCCGGCTTGAGCAGCAGGCGTGCTGCAACCGGGGGATGCGTTGTATCAGTGTGGCATCACGCCTTGATGGAGTGGCAGGTACGCGGCAGACATGGAATGAGCCCGCAGCCCTAACCCAGCATTCTACCTGTGACCTTTTGCTGACCTTTACCCGCCCGCTCATCCCGCCCCCCCCCCACACACGCACACACTCACAGGGCGTACAAGCTGCTGCTGTAGGGCGGCGACAACGCCGCGGCGCCGGTGCTGGCCGCTGCCGGGCCGTTGGTGACAGTGCTGGTCCGCGAGGAGGCGCTCGACGCCGTCCGCTGCAGCTTCGGCCGCGACTGTTGCTGTTGCTGCGCCTGCTGCGATAAAGCAGCGGCCTGCAACTGGTGTGCGCCACGCGGCGACAGCGGAGGCATTGGCCCTGCACCGCCGGCGGAGCCGGTCCACGCATCTTGCGCCGGGCGTGCCGACAGCGACAGCCGCCGCGCCCGGGCGTCGGCGGACGGTAGTGGCAGCCCCAGTGGCAGCTGCAGTGCCGAGTGCGACTGTAGCGAGGGGCCGTGGACGCCGCCCGCCTCTGTGCCGGGAGGGGCCCCGGCTATGATGGAGCTACACACACTGGACATGGCTACCGCGAGCGCCGGCGGGAGCGTCACGCCGTCCTCGTCGATGCGCCCGTGGACCGCTGACGGCACGTGCCAGGCAGACGCCTGCCAGGTCTCCCCATCCAGACCCGCACCCGGCCCCGCCTGTGCCGCTGCTGCCGCCGCCATTGCCGCAGAGCCCGGCGGCTCCTGGCGGTTGGAGACGGTGCACCGCGGCGGCCCTCGCTGAGGCCCGCCGCTTGGTGGACCCTGGTGCTGCTGGTGCTGCTGGTGATGATCCGCGTGCCCGTGCCCCTGCCCCTGCCCGTGCCCATGGCTGTGGCTGTGGGCTTGCGGGTTGCCGTCCGAGCCCAGGTGAGCCGGCGGCTCGTCATACGCTCCCCCAGGATGCCCCTGCCCGTGCCCGTGGCCATGCCCATGCCCATGCCGGCTGTGGTGGCCCTGGCTCTGGTGGTGTTGGGCTGCATCGGCGGCCCCGCCGTTCGCCACGTGCGGCGCGCGGCGCTGGCCGTGCTCGTTCACGCCCAGCGTAAACAGGCAGCCGCGCGCCACCTCGCGCACTAGGTCCAGGCCCGACTGCCGCGCCGCGCAGATGGCGGCCACCAGTGCCGGGTGGGCAAGGATTTGCTCGCGCGCCGGCTCGTAGAAGGCCTGTAGAGTGAGGAGCGGCGAGGACAGAAGAGTGAGCAATGCCGTGGTGCAGAAAGGCAAAGCAATGGCAGAACCTACTGCACCAAAGTGAGTGTGCAAGCCACTGAATTCTGCATGTAAGTTGCATGCCCACACCTGAATCTGCCCTCTGCACACAAGCTACGCCGCGCCCCGCCCCCGGCACACCATGCACGCACCAGGTTCCACAGCGCCTCCACGCAGTACTTGACGGTGATGGCCTTGCGCGCGTGCTCATCCGCACACAGCACCTCCGCCAGCACGCCTACGCCGCCCTCGCGCGTCAGGATGGGCTTGTTGTCCTCGTTGGCGCTCAGCCGCGCCAGCGCCTGGCACACCTGCGTGTGTTGCAAGGCGCGAGGGCGTCGTGTAAGGTGCGCATGCACGCGGGCTAAAGCATACGGCACTGTCCACATGGAAAGATAGAGCCTACTAGCTGCGAGGCGCCGCCTTGGTGTGAACACTGGAAGCATCGCAGTTGTGAACGCACGCGGTATGGCGGCTGCCAAGCCCGCACCTTCCAGCACGTCCAGAAGTAGCCATGGCACATGACGCGCGCGCGGGCGCAGGACAGCACCGTCAGCATCTCCTTCATGCCCGCCTCGTCCATGCGAAGCAGCGGGTGCTGCTCCTCATGCCCCACCTGCAGGTGGGGTCCACGGTCGTATCACACAGGCGTTACGACAGCCAGCCATCCCGCTGCCGCTCCCGGCACAGCACGACCACTGTAGCCTCCTCCTTCTCAGGCTCAACGCATGGCGTCCCACACAATCCCTTTTTCCTCCGGTTTTACACCCCAGCTATCCGTTTGCGCCCACCACCCAGCCCACCAGCAGCGCCACGGCCATGGTGGCGTTGATGCGGCGGTAGGGGTCGGGCTCGCGCTGCATCACCGCCGCCAGCTCCAGCGCCGCGCCCACAGCCAGCAGCCCCGGGTGATTGGCGATCTGCGGGTGTGCAGCCGCGCAGTTGGGATGTAAGCCAGCATGGCCGCGTACCACTCCCATTGAACTTGACGATCCGCGCCCCTCCTGCCTGCCCCGCTCAACCCCTCCTGCAACCAGCCCTCGCCCAAACGCATTGCCCTGTCCTGTCTCTTCCAGCCCCCCGCACCTGGTGGCACAGGTTGCGTAGCGCCGCCGCCGCGCACGCCGCCATGGACTGCTGCTCCGAGGACAGGATGATGGGCGCATCCGGGTGCATCGTCACCTGCTTCCCGGCCCCAGAGTCGTGGCCCTCCGCAGCCTCGCCCTGCTCGCCTTCCCGCTCGCCGCCCTCTCTCCCTGCAGCGCCGTCTGCGTCCGGGCTGCCGCCGCGGCTGCTGTCGCCGGCCCCAGGAGTGTCTGGGCCCTGTGCTGCGCCTCCGCCGGCGATGTCTGCGGCGGTCCCGGCTGAATCATGTGGCCGGCCGTCTATGCTCTGGCCGTGCCCGCGCCCGTCAGCTCCTCCAGGCCTGGCATGAGTGGGGGCCATCGGGCATGCGGGCAATTGCGAACGGTGTGCTGGCTAGGTAACAGGCCGGACCAGAACACTGCAAGGCGCTGCCCAGCCCATCCCGTGGCGTGCCACGGCTTCGCCAATGCCCACCGCTCTCTGGCCGCAGCCAGCCTCTGCCCCTTCCGCCCACTTGCTCACACCCGCACCTGCACAGCTGCACCAAGCGCTTCACCAGCTTGGTGTGCATGACTGTGGAGTGCACCTCCAGGTTGAACGCCAGCAAGCTGGTCAGCAGCTGCAGCGCGGCTGCCTGCAGAGCCATGCTGGCGGCGCCGCTGTGCGCCTCCCGGACCAGGATCTGGGTCGGGCGCAGTGAGCCAGGGCGGGTCAGAGGCGTGCCGCATTCATGCCTGGTAACACGCCCACGCACCCTTTGGCCAAGCCAAGCACCACCCTCCAGCTCCCAAACGTTCATTCGTACCCATTTCAACCTTCCCTCAGCAGCCAACAATCTCTGCACACTTGCATCGTCTGAGCGCCCGCACCTGCTCCAGCAGCTCTATGGCCCCGAGGTTGACCATCTGCTGCACCCCGATGCGGTTACGGTACGCTAGCAGCCGCAGCGCCTCAAACGCAATGGGCTGACGCTGTACCGCCAGGTTGTACAGCTGCCGCAGCGCGCCGCTGTCGCACAGCTCGGCCTGCAGGCGAGGAAATAGGGGGCGGGGGGCGGTATGGTCAGTGACAGGGTGTGCATGTGCCTGGAGGCCGGGGCTGTGGGCGCAGCCTAGCGGGAGCACTAAAGCGCCCTCTGCACAAGGTTATGGTGCGCGTGGCGGAGCTGCCGCGATGACCGCACAGCCGCAACGTGCAGCCCTCAAAACACGCCCGCGCGTTGGGACGAACCGGCCCAAGTCGCGACTACCCTGCGCTTGCGCATCTATCCTTGGGTTGCCGACTTATTTACTCTGAGATGCACCAGCCATGGCCCGGACGCGGTGAAAGGGTGTCAACGGCCCGATTCCAGAGCCCTGCAATTTATGCCGGCCGCATGATTCGTATCACTTCACCTGAAATTGCCTGACGTGGGGTGAAGCGCTGTTGATAGCCGCGGCAAGACCGTCCCTTATAGCCACAGCGGCCGAGGCGTCCTCCATGGCCTCTACCAGCGAAGCGCCCTCCTCCGCGCTCGCCATGCCTGCTTCGTAAACTGTGGACAGGCAGGGCCCGTCAGGGTCTACTATTCATTTGCGGAGCTCGTTGAAATGGTCGCAAAGCCCGGTCATGGATTTCCTAGCTCCATATTATCGAAGGATTGTCCATTTCCAGCTGTTTAACGTCAGCCCTTTATGGCGGGGAATCCTTTTGCAGGCGACTGGCCGGGTGATTGGGACTTCGGTGCCCGCGTAAGCGAATACGAATCCCGGCTCCGTAAACAACAACTTATTTATTAACATTTGCGACCATTTTCCGGGGCCATTCTGCCTAGTGCGTTGGTGCAAGCCCGTATTGAGGTCCACGCAATGCGCCTGTCCATTTTTAACAATGCCCCGGCTCATGCTTGCATGCATGAGCGTTCTAGAGTATGGCGTGCATGCATAAGCTCGCGGCGGGCCTCAGGGCCGCACACCAGGGCCGTAGCCCGGAGGGGTCGGAACTCGCACCTGCAGGTGCAGGCGATTGGCTTTGATTTTGGCGATAGCGACGGGAGTTCCCGCGGGGGTGAGTTGCTGAAATGGCGTCGGCGTGACGGGAGGGCGACAAGTGCGGAGTGTCGGCCTCGTGGCGGGCCTTCCCGCCAAAGGCGCCGTGCCAACCCAGCCTCAAGTCCTGAATTCCCGCTGACCCGCCCACCTCCCCTTGCAGCGCCCCCAACCAAGCGCGGCAGCAAGATCAACAGCCTAGGCGCGCTGGCGGCGTCGCTGCTGGTGTATGGGCACGTGATGAAGGGCGCGGTGGGCGAGGCGTATCTTGCGGCTCTGGCTGTCACTCAGAAGTACCAGGTGCGCGTACGTGCTGTAGGAGGCGAGAGAACGACTAAGATTCTCACGTGCGTTGACTCTTGGTGTGCTGTGCGCTAGAGGCGCAGCTGGCAATGCAGAGGGACGCACGCTGGGGAGCGGGCAGGTAGCGCCAGCCTACCGTGTGTCTGTCCTTGCCGGACCTGCCCCACCGCCCACGCCACCGTTGCACCACTGCATGTGTCAGGCCACGGGCAAGGAGGTGCTGTCGGCGTACGGCCGCTTCTACGGCCTGCTGCTCACGGCCGGGTACGACAACTTCCAGGACTACATCCTGGATCAGGTGGGCCGCACGTCGCGGGGGCAGAGCGCCCGGGTAGAGGCAGAGGCGGTGGCGGAGGCACTGGAAAGGGGCGCGCGGGCGGCCCGCTGCCATGGTCATTTCCTTGTTTGTCCTTGCGGGGGCGTGCCCGCTGAGTGTGACTAAGCACACCCGAAAGCTCTCATAGCATGGACAGCGTGCGTGTGAGGACGCCAGTGACATGCGCAGAGTCTCGACGGCTTTGCTACCAGGCGATGCCCGCATGCTGCCTGTATGTGTTGCCACTTGCCTCCGCTCCCCACACATCCCACACACACACCCACACGCATCCCTCACAGATCCTGTTGGGCCGCGACAACGCCTTCGCGCGGGCGGTGGCTCAGGGCACTCTGGAGGCGGGGGCGCCGGTGCTGCGGGCCGTGGCGTACGACCTGGACGTGCTGCAGGAGCTGGCGCTGCCGCTGCCGCAGGTGTGTGTGTGTGTGTGTGTGTGTGTGTGTGTGTGTGTGTGTGTGTGTTAAAGAGCACAAGGAAAACATTCGCGTAGGACAGTGTATGCGATGCAGAGTTGCATGTGTGTGTGTGTGTGTGAGTGTGTGTGAGTGTGTGTGTTTGCGTAGGACTGGCACGGTCGGGGCTGTCGGGGCTGGCGATGTGGAACAGAGGGGACACGGAGGCCGGGTGGGGCAGTGTCGAAAGCGCAATGGAGCGGGCAGGTGGGGCGGTGGCGGCGGCGGGTGCCCTGCTCACACCGCATAGCGCAAACCGTGCACTGCCGCTGCGGCTGGACCGGCGCAGGTGGCCGAGATGATTGCGGACGCGGCGCCGGCGGCGGGTCCTTACTGGCTGGAGGGCGGTGAGTGCTGCGGCCGCTGCTTGGGCCCCCGCACCTGCGGCAACGTCAAGTCATATAGGCTGCTTCCATCACCCCACCTCGTACTTATTGTCTATTAGCCGGACGCCAAAGCTCCAATCCTGACTGGGCGACGCCGCCTCGCTGGACTGGCAATCAATCGCTGTTGCCGCTGCAGCCTCCTCCATCTCGGTCAAAAAGGCCAAGAAGGCGCTGCCGGCCGGCGCGGGCGCTCTGGAGGACGTGATTGCCATCGACCCTCACACGCCATCGCGCTTCATCGGGCGGCCGCCCTCGGAGCAGGAGCTGGCGGCTTGGAAGGCGGCGATTGTGAGTTGTTGGGCGTGGGTTGCTTGCACCAACCCATGCGAAGTTGTAGTAAGAAGCAAACCCTTGGGGCGTGAGCCGATTGCGGGCTGGTTGATCGGAGGGGGCGTGTTCTGCGGGTTCATTAAGCTTTGTGTGATTGCACCGCTGCATGCCTACCTGGTGCGTGTGCCCCGCGGCTGTAGAGCGGCAAGGAGGCCTGGGGCGAGGCGGTGCCGCTGCTGCAGCAGTTCTACCACCTGCACGGCTTCGGCATCACCTCCCGCAACTCCACCCTCAGGTGAGGCCTGGACTCTCCGAGCGCCCCCTGTTTTGCTTGGATTGGTTTGGTGTGTGTGTGTGTGGCACAGTGCGCGGCGGTGGCGTGTACAAAACTCGACAATGCCCACGGCGCTGCACCGCCTCCAACTCTTGTACTCCTCCCGCTTGCACCTCCCCGTGACCTTGTCCACTGGCGCGGCTGCTCCCAGATGGGTCAAGGGGGCGTTCGAGGAGGGCCCGGACGGCTCCGCCGCCGCCGCGCTGGCCCCGCTGTCCGTGCTGGACGCCGCCCGCGCCTCTCTGGACGCCAACACGGCGGCGCACTGCGAGGGCCGGCCCGCCTACCACGCCCTGGTGGCTGGGCCCAGCGGCAGCGGCAAGAGCTCGCTGCTGTGGGACTACACACTGGCGGCGGGTGAGACCGGTGCGGGCTTGGCGGGGAGCATTGGCGGTTTGCGGTCTTGCAGGTTTGGGAAGGAGGGCAAGGCCAAAGACTGCAACGGCCTGCAACGGCGGTGCGTTGAACCAAGCGACGAGACAACATTATCGCCTGTTGTTGTTGGCCGTGCGCCGGTGACAAGGCCCAAACCGACGACGCCCGTGTGTTCACCCCAACCTTCCTGGCAACCATCCACCTCAGGCAAGGACCGGGGGCTGCGGCTGGTGGACGTGTCGGGCGCCGAGCTGAGCAACATCCTGGAGGTGGCGCGGGGCTGCGGCCGCTACCCGCGCCTGCGCTTCGTGCTGGTGGCGGACCACGTGGACTTCCCAGTGCGGGGTGCGGCGGCGGCGGAGCTGTGCAGCGGCCTCAGCGGCAGTGGGCCCAGCGGCTGGCCTGCCAACACGCTGCTGGTAAGCGCGGGATCAGGAGGGGTGGGAGGGATTAGGAGGGGTGGGAGGTAGGATGGGCTAAGCTGAGCTGAGCTGGGATGGGATGGGATGGGATGGGATGGGATGGGATGGGATGGGATGGGATGGGATGGGATGGGATGGGATGGGATGGGATGGGATGGGATGGGATGGGATGGGATGGGATGGGATGGGATGGGATGGGATGGGATGGGGTGGGGTGGGGTGGGGTGGGGTGGGGTGGGGTGGGGTGGGGTGGGGTGGGGTGGGATGGGATGGGGTGGGGTGGAGTGGGGTGGGGTGGGATGGGGTGGGCTGGGCGGGGCGGGGCGGGGCTGGGGCTGGGTGGGATGGGGTGGGGTGGGGTGGGGTGGGGTGGAGTGGGGTGGGATGGGC
Source organism: Chlamydomonas reinhardtii (assembly GCF_000002595.2). Taxonomy (NCBI): domain Eukaryota; kingdom Viridiplantae; phylum Chlorophyta; class Chlorophyceae; order Chlamydomonadales; family Chlamydomonadaceae; genus Chlamydomonas; species Chlamydomonas reinhardtii. The sequence continues at coordinate 3,448,840 of NC_057006.1, forward strand.
TGGGCGGGGCGGGGCGGGGCGGGGCTGGGGCTGGGTTGGGGCTGGGGCTGGGGCTGGGGCTGGGATGGGGGTGGGGCTGGGGTGGGCTAGGGGTGGATGCGGTGGAAATTGACAAGTTGCCGCGCTATCAGGGTTATGGAATCAGGGCGTGGCCGGGCGCAGGGGTGGCAGGCAGCGCACCTTGTGTGTGCCACGCGTGACAATGTTGCCCACTTCCGCACCGCGTTTCCGTCAGGGCATTGCTCCATGCGTGTACCGACGTCGTGGCCTCACTTCCTGACACCTCCCCTCCCTATGCCCGTGACGTGTCGCACGGCAGTACATGGGCGCCTCCGCCTCCTCCGCGCTGAGCTTCGACCCCGTGGTGAACCGGTTCGGCCTCATCCTCACCACCAAGGACCTGGACGCGGAGGGCTTCGCCACCACACTTCGCCAGGTGGGGGCGTACGGGCGTGGGGGCGGCCGTGTGTATATGGTGGGGGCGGTAGGGTTTCGGGCGGGACGGTATCTGGCGCGCTTTCTGCGGTGGCCGGCCCCCTCAATACGGCTCGAACTTTACCTGGGTGCTGCAGCCAGCAGGGCTCGACCAGCGTTGGAAAGGGTGGCGGGCTTGGAAACTATCAGCAGAGCATAGCGTACCAAAGCTTCCTGACTTCTGACCAGTCGTCAACTCAGTGTGTGAAGGACAAGCACAGTATTTGCCGTGCCAACGAGTCCTGGCCTTTCATGTGCTCCCGAGCAGGTGGCGGGCGAGGACGGCGCCAAGCTGACAGATGAAGACGTGGCGTACGCGGCCGAGTGGGCCAAGAAGCAGGCGGGCGGGCTCAGCATCCGCAGCGCAGTGCACTACGTGCGGCGTGCGCGGGTAGCCAGTGCGTAGCGCGGAGCCGCGGACAAGCATTGTTTCTTCCAGGGGAGGACCTCCCCTGGTTTCTTCCCTTTCCTTCTGTAGTCGACTGGCGGCGACAGGTCCAGGGGGGGGCCAGGGGGAGGGCCAGAGCCGCAGTTGTGAGCGTGGCCGGGCCGAGGGTCACACAGCGGCTGGTGCAGGAGTAACGTGGGCGCGTCAGGCTGTGTGCATGGGCACGCGATACAGCGCAATGATCTTGGTATGCGTCAGTACGCGTCCATGCGAAGGCCCGCGCGTGCTGTCTGATACAAGTAAGTATCTTGTGCTCCTGGTGCTACTTGTACCACAAGACCAGTTGGCTGAAGAACACATCGCCGGAACGCGGCAGTACCCCCGCGCTGGAGGTTGACAGCTCTGAACTTCGTTTTACAAATCAGTGCCCTAGACACTATGGCCGGAGTACAGTGCCGCCCTGCGCCGGAGCTCATTTCAAAAGATTCCGCAAAGAATTATTCACTGAGAAGTTGGCCACTACTCTCGCCCGTCGACGACCGCCGCTGGATGCGACCGTCTAAGACAATTCTGTATCAACAAACAGCGCTTACAAGTACACAGCACCCTGCTAACTAGTATTGTGCGCGCTGAGTGCTGCAATAGTCTGAAATTACAAGTTCTGCGACCTCAGGCACCCTGTCCACTATGAGCATTAAGGTAGCAATGTCAAATCGACACAGGCAATAAGGTTTATCAAAATGCAGCCCAAATAGTTGAGAGCCTCCTATGGCCTCGCCCGTTCGGCGTGGAGGCCCTTTCGCGCCCCCGCGCACCAGCGTTGCAAGGATATCTGAATGCAACATTGACTTAGTCGACGACAAGACTGGGCAGCCTGGGTGCGTACCGTTGCGTCTTGTATTCTGTGCGACATGCGGGGCGAACGGTGTCTGCGAACAACCATTAGCGCTGGGTTGGGTTCGGTGTCTAAGCTCAAACGCCCGGCCCCATGCTTTCTCCGCAGGACTACTCACACACGGGGATATGGTAGCAACAGCAGAGTATCTACAACTGGAGCGGGGGGCTCCCCGCCACTGGCGGCCTCGCCTCTCAGCAGGCCCTTGCCGCAGCCACCCGCCAGCCCCAAGCCAGGCGGCTCACCTTTTGCTCAGGCACCCCAGCAACCGTCCTATCCGCCCTCTCGACAGTATCCGCCACGGCTCTCACAGCAACTGCCATCACCCATCCCCCGGGCATCGCGCTCGAAGATCGTGCCGGAGAACTCGGGAACCTTGGAGTATGCGGGCAGTGGCCAGTTGTCGCGATTGCAGCTGCCCCCGGGCTCGCCCCTCGTAGGCACACCCACTGGCAGCCGCTGTGGCAGCAGGAACTGGGATGCCCTGCCCGGCATTGAGGCGCAGCAGCCGCAGCAGCAGCTTTCGGCTCCTCTATTGCTGATGGCTCCCCAACCGCTGCTGGCATCCCCGTCCCTTACCGGCGGGCAACGGCTGGCGACGCGATCTGAATCCCAGAGCATTTCCGGCTACTCTCCCACGACAACGCCTGCCCCGCCGCCCGCGCCCACGACTCCAGCGGGCATCGTTATGGTGAAAAACAACGTCACGCTCGTTGTTCACCACTACGTGTGAGTACTGCTAGGCTTCGGTTAAGGCACGCCTGCACGCACGTTTCTTACAGCGCGGCGCAGCGCCGCCCCGCCCCGCGCGTGCCTTTAGGATCGCCGCCCAACACCTCCCACACAACCCATTTTCCATTCTCCACGCAGGAAAGAGCCCGACTCCGACGACACGGACATTGAGGAGGAGCGCGGCAGCAACAACAGCTCCAACTGCTCCAGCGATAGCGAGACGAACCTGCCGGCGGCGCCGCCGCGGCCGTCCGCGTTCTTGCACTGCATGGCGGTCATCTGCTGCATGGCGCCGGCAAAGCCGCAGCGGCGGAGCCGCCGGCGCAGCCGCCGGCCGTCCACACTCATGAGCGCCACCGAAGCCCAGATGGCGGGCCACGTGATTGGGCCGCAGGCCACCGCGGTCGATTTCGTCCGCAAGTGGGCGGTGGCGCAAGCGGTGACGCCCATACCCGCGCTCAAGCGCTCCAACAGCGCCAACAACATCATGCCGCTAGCGCAGACGCCGCTGGAGCACACGCCGCTGGCAATCTCGCGCGCCGGCACGGTCGGAGGCATGGCGGCCGAGCGGCCCGATACGGGCTACTCGGCGGGCTACTCCGCCGGCTCGCGGTTTTCGTCCTACTCCATACCCCCGGAGGGCAGCTCGCCGCTGCCGCGCTCCAACTCGTTGCGCTCGCCAGCGGACGTGCGCCTGTCTGACCTGGGAACGCCAGTGGCTTACGGTGGCGGCGGGCCCGCGCCTACGAGCGCCACAGACGCGGTGGGCTGGAGCTTCATGGGGGCACCGGGTGCTGGCGGCGGCGGCGGCGGCGGAACAGGTGTGGCTGGCGGCAGCCCACCGTCCGGCGGCGGCCTCCGGGTCGCTGGCGACAGCCTTGCGCTCTCCACCATTAGCAGCTTCAGCGGCCATCTGTCTTCCGGGAGGCCCTCCGCCACGCAGGCGCCTGTGCTGATTGCGAGCGGCCTGGTGCAGTGCTTTCAGCAGCAGCTGGAGCAACGGGCGGCAGCGGGCGCAGTGGCGCCGGCCCAAGGCGGTGTGGCGACGGCAGCACAGCAGCAGCACCAACAACAGCAGCGGCAGCAGCCACGTCGGACAGGGACCAGCAGCACGACCGGGGCGGGCAGCAGCAGCTGTCGCACGACAAGCTACAAGCGCACTGTGAGGTGGCACTGATGCATCTACTCTGCCCTGATCTCTACATGCGCGCTGGCAGCGCGTTAGGTCACGATAAGTAACTGGAAGGAAGGTGCGCGCACCGCGAGGGTGCGTGCAAAATGATTGGGCTCGAAGATAGTTTTCGTGAGCGATTCTTTGTGTGGGTGGCTTTTCTTGTTTCGTGTGAGCGTGCTCGTGTCGTTGGGTGCGGTCACCAGTTGGTCAGCGCGCGCCTCACCGGTGTAAACTCAACTTCGACGGCGTGCAGACGCTGTTCGTGTCTTTTAATGAGGTTCCCAATAAGACTTGTATGTTATCGATACCTACAATGTATATTTGAGGTATAGGAAACGAGGGATTGTGCCGTGAAAGCAAAGGGCGGCCGGAAGTGCAGCCTCGTGCAGCAGGCAGGGAGCTCCGGCGCTCATCTTAACAACGTATGAAACCTCAACTTTGTTTAAATACAATGACATGTACATTTTCATGGTTCTGTTATAAGGTGGATAACAAAGACGTGCAGAAGAGGATCCGGCAGGTGGGCTTTGCTGTTGGCGCTTTCACCAGGTCCCTGCAACCCGTTGGGTCGGGGTCCCTTGACTGATCGTGCATGTTTTATACGGCTCTAGAGCGTGTCTAGTATCATTTGAAGGTGTTCATTGACGGTTTCACGGTTCATTGAAGCACTCTGACGGACGGCATCTGAGTTACCGAAAATGGTATAACAAAGCGATTACCAGCTGAGTTGCCGGGCGGGGTCATATGTGCATCTGACACGTTCGCCCGGCTCAATCTTGGCGTCAGAGGCCGCCACCCCAATCTTGACCCCCCGGCCATCCACAACTAAGTTGCTGCCACAGCCCTGTTTCCACAACCGAATGACCCGCCCACCAACTTTCCGGATTTCCCTACCTTCAGATGACATAGGGGCGGATAGGGGCAGCCCATTCCAAGGGCTCGGTTTGCTGCGGGCGCATCTTGACAAAGTTTCACAGCGGGGAGCATCACTGAAGTGGTAAGGCTAGCGGCGGGGCTTGCTGGCCTGCTTACGTTGCAACGTTCAGTGCGACCACGCAGGCCTGCTGACCTGGGCTGACTCTACGGACGGAGGCGGGCGGAGTCTGGCAACATTACGACGGTTACACACAACAAAACTTAAAACACCCGCTAGCCGACCGCGGCCGGAGAGACTTTCTACAAGATCGGCGAAATCCTATCAATTTGCCGGCAGCCCGGTGGACCTGAGAAGAGCGGCGACCTCGCCGCTAAAACCTTCGCTCCCAGCCCTTGGTTTGTTCTACTGCTACTTCGTAGTGCCAGGTTATCGTAGTATCTATGAACTTTTAAATTGCAGCAGGCGGGGGCTATAATTAGCCTGCTAGGTCCCGGAATCTTGTCAGGACCCGCATGACACAAAGGGGAACAACCCGCGGGCTGGCGTGTAGTAGCTATCATACTTCTGTCAACTGCATTAAATTTATACCATCACTGTAGTGTGCTCAACAGGAGAAGACGGCCGACCGCTAAAGTGACTTCCGGCGCAGCTGCTTCGAGTTCTCATAGGCGCGTAGAAGCCAACTTATGATTTACAACCTATGGAAAGCAGGTAGCACAGTAGAACGGCTAGAAGGGAGCCCTTCCTGGTGTCATGGCAGAACCCAGGCATCGCGGCCCTTTCGCCTCGCCCCGCGTTAGCGTCACCAACATCTCAGTTGATTGTCACCTTGAGAGTAGCGCGACCTCCGGTGGGCGGAGTGCCAAGCCCGGCGGGTGAGTCCCCCAGCAGACCTGGGCCGTTAGCCCGACCCACAGGTGACCCCGTTTTAACGTGCCCGCGTTCCGCCAACGTAGCCTTGGCTGCGCCGCCAAGCGCCGCATATGTCTATCAACCTAGATGCGCCGCATAGGGCTATCAATCTAGATGTTACCGCTACACACTGAGCTCCCATCTCGTGTTTTCCTGTGAAGCGGGCTGTATTGATTGCTGAGCACGTACAGATTGTCTGCCCTTCACCCCACACGCACAGGAACACTCCACAGGCAGGCTCTCGGGGCGCAACCGACAGCCACAATTTAATCTCAACCAGCGGCGGCGCGCTGCCGGCCGGTGCGTCACCTCTTGGCAGGCATTCACATCAAGTGCGCGCCGTTTCATCGCCCATGCCGCCGAACGCGTCGTTCCCGCCCTCGCGGCCGTCAGCAATAAAGCAGGCACTGGCGCAGCAGCAGCTCTCGCCCACTGGCCGGTCGTCGCGAACGAAGATTGTGCCCGAGGGACACTCTGGGCCCACGGAGGAAGTGGTGGCCAATGGCTCCCTGTCACGGGTGCAACTGCTGCCCCCGGGTTCGCCTCTCGATGGCACGCCCAGTGGTAGCTTCCGTGCCGGCAGGGTCTTGGACGCCGTGCCTGGTGTGGAGCCGTCACACCCGCAGCAACCGGCGATGCACTCCAGTCCAGCAGCTCCCACGCTGCAACTTCCGGCGCCGATGCCCCAGCTCTCGGAGCTCTCCCGACCAGCTTCGACTTCCTTGAATGGAGTGGTCCCATTCAGCGGCGGGCCTGGTGCAGGTCTGATCTCCTCACCGTCATTTAAGGCTTCCGCAGGTGGGCGGGTGCTTAGGGGCGAGCCCTGTATTTGCACTTCTGACAATACATTTGATTGGCTTGGACTGGCTGGGAAAGCTGCCTAGCGTTACAATCTTAGCATGCGCTCCGTGTGCCTGATTTGTGCTTGCGCCGTTTGCAGCCCCGGCCGGTCCTGGAGTGGTGGTCGTGAAGGACGCCGTGAAGCTAGTGGTGCACCACTACAGGTGGGTGCGGGTGCTGCTCCTGCGCGCCTTCGTAGGGTGCTGACAGCTGTCTGTAGCTTGCTGTGTTGGGGCGCGTGCTAAGCAAATGGTGCCTTGACACACGCGCAGGGCGGCCGATGACGACTCAGACGAAGAGGACGACGCGGATGCGTCGCGTCAAAACTCTGCCGCAAGTGACGGCGGCGGGCCGGCGCAGCCGCAGGGGCCGCAGGTGTCTGGACTTGTCCGCTTCCTGGCAGTGATCTGCTGTATGGCGCCGGCGAAGCCGCAGCGCAAGAAGCGGCGGCGGCGGCGCAGCCGCAAGCCCTCAGCGCTGTCGTCTGATGTCCTGGCGCCCGAGGAGCATTTGATCGGTGCACACGAAAGGACCACAGACTTCAAGGGAAAGTACCAGCAGGCGCAGGCCAAGGCGCAGGCGCTGGTTCCGGTGCCGGCACTCAAGCGGTGCGCCAGCAATGCTGGCTTCGCGCTGCTGCCGTCAGCCGATGCCTCGGGCCACGGCACATCGGTCTCGGGCACAGCGACCGATGGCACCCGCACGGTCAGTGGCGGCCCCCGCCCGCCCCCGTCGTACGAGATATCGCCGTTCGCCATGCATTCGATGCCGACTGGCGGCTCGCCGGTTTCGCGCACGGCGTCGCTGCGCTCTCCAGGCGGCGTGCGTCTGGGCGGTATGCGCAGCTCACCCATGCAGTCGCAGTCCGTGGACGGATACATGGACGTTGCGGGCTGGAGCCCGGTGGCGACGGCAGACCGTGGCGGCAGCGGGGGCGGCGGCAGCGGCATGCTCTGCGGCGGCAGCCCCGAGGCCTACATCCGGAACGCTATGGTGGCTGGTGACAGCGGCCGTGGGCTGAGCCGCATCAGCAGCTTCGACGGCCGCTCGTCCTCAGGGCCGCTGCCGGCGCAGCCGGTTGAGCCATCAGACCATCTGGTCCAGTGCTTCAAGCTGGAGCTGGCGGCCGGTGCGAGCGCGTGTCTGGACGGCGCCGGGTCCATGGCGCCTGATGCGCTGTCTGCGCGTCACCATGAGCGGACTATCACTGGCGGCAGCGTGAGCGGGTACGGGAAACGCGGTGTTCGGTGGCAGTAAGGGCGTGGCGCTGTGCCGGCCACTGGCCGGCGTGCAATGAACGAAGATACATACATCCCGAATTGCGTCCATCATCTTTGACGTGACGACTCTTGTTTGCCATTGCTGACGTGCCTGTGTGACCAGCATTGTATTGGAAAGTGTCGTAACCAGCGGCACCCGTCCCGAACTCCGGACACCCGACCGTTTACCAGCACTTGCTTGACGGGAATGAAATGGGCACCAGAACCTTGGCCTAAAGTTTTGCGAAATTGCTAAAAGACGTCGTCAGTTGTATTGACAAAGGGAATCATGGCTTGCCTCAGCGCGTGTGCTGGCTGCGTGAGTACGGGGTGCCGCATGGTTCCGTCGTAATGGATGGCGCACGGCATGCACGAGCACAGATGCAGAGCGCGGAATGGGCGGGTGTAAGACCCTTGGGGATGTCATGCAGTTGCGGTGAAGCCGCATATGTGCGTGGTTGAGGTACATGGGCAGATGGTGGATGCGAACCGTGATGGCTCGCTTTGGTGAGTTGTTGCAGCTCATGCCGCATCGACTGGAGAGTGGTTGCCGCCGTTTGGCGACCACAGCGCACATGAATTATGCCTGAAGAGTGTCTGCCGAAGAGAGATTCTTGCATCGGGTGCGTGCTTTGATTTACGCTATTTATGAACAGGGTGCGGCGGGATAGCCTGACGTACCAGCCAGCCGCTTGCAAACCTGCTGGTCCGGTCTGAGGGATGGGCGGGTTGTCCGTGTTGCGTTGACGCAGCCCGGAGCCGGAACTCCACACAGTGAGCTGAGGGGATCCCATTATATATTATTTGGCCTGAATTTTTTTTGCGACACTTGTAACTGGTTGTGGCCGTTGGGGGCCTTGGGGGACACATGGTGCTGCATGGAGGCGTATGGAGGGTAACGGGTTTTGCATCAAGTGCGGTGGGATGGACGCGGGTCCACGGCCAGTGGCGCAGTGCTGCACAACCCTGTACACGTCAAAGGTTATAGTCTTGGCGAGATGCAGTCGTTGGCGTCCACCTCCGGGCGCGTCGCCCCTGCTACGCGATGCCATACCTCCTCACGCCACTGCTGCCCTAGAGGCTTCTCGACTGCGCATATCGCTCGCAAGATAACACGAGCAGCGCTCACAAAACTCGATAATGAGCGGACTTGCGCACCAACGACGGAGCCATGCAAGGACGCTCGTTGCGAGGACCAGCAGGTTTCACAGCTAGCTCAGCTTGTTGCTCTGGCAAATCTAGCGTGGCCTGCTGGAATAGCAATCGCAGCCGATGGCGTCGCGTACAACCCGACCGGGGGCGATGAATTCCTGAAGAACCTCGCCGGAGTCGCATACATCCTCCTCGTGGGCATCTTTCTCTTCCGCCTATTTCGCAAGCGTGCGGCCAAGGCCAGGTCGGAGGTAGGCATCACGAGCGACGGCCTGCAAGCAGAAGTTGTGTTGGCAGCTTCAAGGCGCTCAGTCCCGGCTTCTTTCCATTAATTGCGCATTTGCAGAAAATTGCTGGGCAATTGGCGACTGGCCCAAGTATTTTCGATGAACTCCGGGAGAAGCTTGGTGCGCCGAAGCGTGGCAAGGCCACGCCGATGAACGCCTTCCTGTGAGTCGTGACAGCCGTGGGGGCCCGCCCCGCACATCCACCGCGCTGGGGCCTATGTATGGCGTAAATGGCGAGGGGAAGTCGCTTCCACTGCCGGGGGACATAGAGTCTGCCTGGCGAAAGCTGAAAGGTGTCCGAGCCGGCGGTCAACACGGGCGGTGTTCAATGACAGTTACAGTTACAGGGGTGTTCAGTTACAGTTTCAGTTACAGCGTCATGAATCATGGGAGGTATCCTTGCAAGCCGGGGCTGCGATGGATACCGTATATGTTGTAGCGGTGCCAGCAGGGTGGGAGCCTGGGCGGTATACCGTAAAGCTGGCATTCTAGTATGCATCGTGGGTGTCTATGCAGCTCCTTCCTCACCTTTGCTAGACTGGGCTCGCCGGCTCAGAAAAGGCTCCCACCCCACTCCTGCCCTGCTGCAACATGTGCGCTGGATGCACGCGCAGGGGCGCCGTGCAGGCTCTGGGCCTGGCTGCGGGGCTGTGGTTCTTCAGCACCAAGGTGCAGGCCTCAATCGAGGCGCAGTCGCTGCCGGACGGGTACACGGTGCGTGCGTGCGGACGGGCGGGTGGGCGGGGTGGTGTTGGGGCCCATTGAAGCACCAAGCCGAGTAAGTGCCCCCCCCCCCCATCAGCTGGCCCAGATCGCGCGCACCTTGTGGGCGGGTATGGCAGGACCACCTACATTTGTATGCACTGGTTTCTGCTCGGTTCCGACTATGTGTGTACCATATGTCCTTGCCCTTGTGTGCCGCGCCTTAACAGGCTCGCAACATCGCCATCACGGTGCGCACCATCATTCTGGGCCTGTGCTACCTGGCCACCTTCATCTTCGGGGCCAATGGCGTGGGGCTGGCGGGTGAGAGAGTGGGGCGAGCGAGCGAGGGAGAGTGTGTTCGGGGACACCCCCTGCGGGGAGCTGTAGGGCTTTGGGTGGGAATACTTTGAGCGGCCGCCCGTGTCTAGTTATTGGCTAGGCCGGGAAGGTGAGAGCTTTACGGTATACGCCTGGGCCACGGAGTCTGGCTGGCAGGCACGGCCACGCTCCTTGGGATTGGCGGAGGTGGTTGAAGCGCGTGGGACTGACATGCGCGAATGCACGGCCCTGGGTGCTCCGGCCCACCACTGGCCCCCCCCCGCAGGCCTGTCTGTGCAACTGCTGTTCTTCCCCAACACCATCAAGGCGGAGGACCTGGAGGACGAGGAGGAGGACGCGGCGGCCAAGGGACCGCAGCTGCCCAAGGTGGGCGGACGCGGCTGCAGAGGGGGAAGGAGGGAGAGGAGCAGCTGAGGGTGTGAGCAGTTGGGGGTACGGGACAGCGTCAGAACGGGGGCGAGCGGGGTTGTAGGACAGGAACGGGCACGGCCAGATGTCGCCGTAGCAAGGGGTGATTGGCAGCCGTGGTCTTGCATTGGCCCCATTCGCACGCCCCGCGCTAAACACCTCGAACGCCACGCCACGTCGCTCAGGTGCGCATCACCTCGCGGCCGGACGAGCTGCGGGCGGCCTTCAATGTGGCGGAGCGGCTGGGGCAGCAGGAGGGAGCCAAGGCGCGCGCGGCGGCGGCGGCGTCCGAAGCGTCTGCGCCCACCAGCCCCACCTCCTCCACGGAGCAGTGAACGGGCGGACGGCAGGGGGGCTGCGGGTGCCTAGCGCGGAGTTGTGGTGGGTGTTTTGTGTGGTGCTGAGCACAGGCTTGGAAGCGGTGTGCAGGTGGGTGGACGCAGGTTGAGAGGTGCAATTTTGGACATTGGATGGGTGCGCGCCAGAAAAGTACGCGCTGTGCCTTGTGGATCTTAGAAAGGGTGCGCATGAGAGCTTGCAGTGGAGAGACAAGTGAGTCAAGTCCCATGATACACTGGATACAACCAATGTGCCGCACAAGTAAAAGAGCGCTGACGGCGATGCAATAACTCGCAAGATGCAAGCTGACAACATGAGAGAGTACGACGAATATCCTGAACTGGCTGCAAACGTGTAGATTGGACATGAGACGCGCGGCGCTGTGCTGCACTGATGTACTATCGAAGGGAGAGTGTCGGGTCTACCGGACAAGGCTGCGTCCACAGTGGAGTGCGCGTAACAGGGCGAAGAAGCCAACCTCGGTGGCGAGTTGGCGACGGCATTGGCCGATTGGCGTAACCTTGATACAACAATACAAGAGCATGTGCTGTTGTCACGCCCATGGCAGGCAGGCGCCCACGGCTCCACCCGCCCACGTGTGGCAGTCCTTGGCAGCCCTAACACCGCGTCCGCCAGCCCGAGCGCGGCTGCTATAGCTTTGCCCGCCACAATTGTCGTACACATTCGGGCCCCTCTTCTGCTTTGCTTCGCCTTGTTCTTGCCCCTGCTTGTCACACTGTCGCCCGGCCATTGTTTTGCTGCACGCCGTTGCATTACGCTAGTGCTCGTCTACACAGCTCATCCGTGGACGCCGGTCGACTGCCTGCAGGTGCGCATCGGCTATGCTATCCGCGCGGTGTGGCGTCGCATTGAGTCTGTGTGGTGCTATCGCCTTGGCCGGGCGCCCGGAGCGTGAGGAATGCGCGTCAGCAAAACATCGACACAACCTGCCAGCTACCGTCGGTACAGTAACAGCGCGCGAACGACGCACCAATGCCTTGTCCCTTCTTGCTACGCATTTATGTGGGCACGGGTGGGAGCCACACACATCGGGACTACGCTTTCCTGCCCCTTGCCATGTTCCATCACGAGCTTTGCCCTCCGGTTTGCCACATGAGTCACATCGCCACCTCTGCCGCCATTCAAACGGCACTGGCCCTCACCCACAAGCCAAGGGCGCAGCCCTGTATATAGTATAGTATACAGCTCCTGCACCCTGCGTCGTCCGTCTCGGGCGCTCCCGCCTGTTGCGACCCCGCACCCGTATGCCATGTGACTCCATGTCCTGGCCTCGCCCCGCGCAGCCCCGCAGCTGAGGCCAAAAGTGAGGCCGAAAGCGTCTACCTCATCTCCTGGACATAGCCGGGGTACGCCGAGGGCTCCGCTGCACATTCACCGCCGGGGTACGCCACCACATTCCTTGCCGTACCTGCCCGCCGTCAACCCACGGCCCAACCAGAATCTCTGGCCGCAACCCTCAGCGCCCTGCCCTCACTCAAAAACGATGGGGAAAGTGAGCTTGGTGTCTCTGCCCGCGCCCGCCGCCGGGAAGCTGAGCCCCATCAGGCAGTCCCGCACCTCGTTGTGCACCAGCGCCCGCAGCCGCGGTAGCACACGCTCCTCTAGCATCGCGTCCGCAGCGGCGCGGTCGTGGTTGGGCACCTGGCGCAGGCGGCGTGCGGACACAGGCGCGAGGGCAGTGACAAACGTGAGACGGGTGGCAGCACTTGGGTGGAGTGAGCGGGGCAGCAATCAGCAGAGCCGGTGGGCGATGGTCCAAGCCCAAGCCATGAGGCACCCCACATGACACCCTGATCCACCCCGACGGTCGCTTGCGCACGCCACACCCACACACGCCGCCCACAGCTCGCCCACCAGCCCCCTCCTACCTCGACCAGTGTGTCCGCCAGCCAGCTCAGGTCTGTCACTGAGCCGTCCGCACCGCTGATGTTCACCCGGGCGATCAGGGTGCCTGTGAATGCCACACCGTACAAGACGCACGCAAGTGTCACACGTGTCCACAGTTTCTAATCGGGCGCTGCTCCATCCACCTTACACAGTCTCGCTCTCAGTCCTCACATCCGCGTGGCCCCAAAGTCTTGCCCATTCTTGCATTACAGGACAGCCGCCCGCCCGACCGCGCACCGCAGCACCACCAGTGCGCCCTCCAGCTGGTAACTCCCCTATGATCGCCCTTCGGAGTTTGAAGTTAACTACCGTACGCCCGTACCCACGCACCCGTGATGAGGCCACTGACGGCCTCCAGCGCCTCCCACAGCGGTTCCAAGCCCTCGTTCAGCGCCACCTCAGCGTCAGCGGCCTCCAGCGGCCCGTCGAAGAACGGGGCCGGCTCCGTGAACCAGCCTGAGCGCGGTCAGTGCACAGTGTGCGTGCGTGGGGCAATTAGGGCATGACAAATGTACGTCGAGCCTCACGAGTGAAGACAGCGCACGAACCTCGCAGCACCCCACCATCACACCATTCCCAACATCCTAACAACTCCAACTCCTTACTGGGTTCGGTGGAGAAACACACACGTGTAAACACATACGCACAAACACAGCAGGCGCCGCTCACCGTGCAGCACGAGGCGGCCCTTGCGCGGGTCCCTGGTGCCGCGCACCTCGCGCACGCCGTGCGGGAAGCGCGGGTCGAACACGGTGAGGCGGTTGAAGGGCGAGGGCACGCGCGTGACCAGGTGCTGAAGCTCCATGCCCTAGGGGGCGAGGCGGCACGACGTACGGGGCAGGGTGGGACGCTGCAAGGCTGAGAGAGAGCCGCCCATGTTCGCCCTAAACACCATGGTGCTATTGACTGGGGGCGCAGCACGCAAGCACCGAGCGGTGACAGGGTAGGGCTTGACGGGATTCAAGAGTCTCCGCATGGCAGGTGGGCACTCGGAAGTCCCATCCCGCACCTTACGGGGGTCGTAGTTGCGCCAGTAGTTGAGCACGTGCGGCTGCAGGATCATGGTCTCGCCGCCCACAAACTCCCGTTGCGACCAGTCTGTGAAGCGGAATAAACAAAGCTTAAGTTACTACCGTATGTGAAGCGGCGTGAAGAGCAGCACAGCTGGTTGTCAGATTCATGGAGCGCTCCCTCGGATCCCTCAGTCCTCACCGGTTGTGGGCGTGAGCGATAGCACGAATGCAAAAGGGCCATGCGGGTTGTCACAGTGCAGCTCCTGTGGGACGACAAGGCGAGGCACTTCGTCCACTGCATGCTGCGTGCTTGGTAATGACAGGTCAGACGCGCACCTTGTGGTGTGCTCACAGCACAGCACATAAAATGCGGCACCGCAGCGCCTCGCCAAGAAAACTCAGTTGCCCCACACCAGCTCGTTGCGCGCACCAACCAGCCCCCAGCCCCAACCTCCCAGCCCAACGTCCATTGCCCCCGCACTCGCAGCCCCACAGCCCCCAGGCCCCAGCAACACCACGGCCGCAACCTCCCAAAGCCCCCCCCTCCCCCGTCAGCACCTGCAGGCAGCCATCCACGTAGTAGCTCATCCAGATGGGGCTGATGGCACGGCAGCCCAGCGCCGCCTCGCCGTACGACAGCAGCGCCTCCTCCAGCCTGCCGTACAGCTCGTCGGGGAAATACACCGCCGCCTGGGTTCGTACCAGCGTGTACTGGTCCGGCACGTGCCTGGTTGGTGAGTAGGTGAGGGCGGGTGGCGGGTGGCGCACGTGGCGGGCGTGGCGAGCGTGCCGTGCCCGTGTTGCGCGATAGGCAAGCAGGTGCGGGGGGTGGGGGGAGCGTTTAGGGGCACAGGGTCCCCCGACCAGTGTTCTCATGCACGCGCCGCCGTTCGCGCGGGGGCCTCCTTTCCTGCAAGTGTAAACGCCACGTAGTTGCCCCACTGTACCCTTCGCTGGGCGCCATGGGCCCACAGCGCCGCTCCAGCCCGCCTGCCCGCCGCCTGGCCGCCTACCAGCCCACATACGAGCCTGCTATTAGCATTGGCAGCAGCGGTGACTGTAGCGGAAGCAGTGGCTGTAGCGGCAGCGGTGGCTGTAGCGGCAGCAGTGGCTGTAGCCCACTCACCAGTAGTCCCACAGGAACCGCTCCGGGTGGCAGGCGCGGGGGTCTGCGAAGCGGCTGTCGAACACGCCACGCAGCTCCGCCGCCTGGGGCGCCGGCAGGAAGTTGTCGACCGTGATGACGTGCTGTGCAGTCGTCAGCTCCTCCAACACGGGGATCTCTGTTGCAGTAGAATTACATGGAGGGACAGTTTATCATAAGGTACTGAAGAAAGGTCTGTCTGCTACAATGGGCAATCAGGACAGCTATTGCAGGTCCTGGAGTGGAGCTGAAGAGCATCGCAAGCACCACGCCCATGAAAGCCCGCGCAAGCCGCTTTCACGACCGGTGCAAGGGCCCACGCTGAAATGCAGTGCTTACCTCGCGCCTCTAGCTCCTCAAGCACACGGGGGTCCGACCATGGGTCATATGACGGGCTGGCGTCGGCGTCCGGGGCCCACAACAATTGCTGCTGTGAGTCACCGCCGCCGCCGGTTGCCGCTACTGCGGCCTTTGCGGGCGTTGGCGCTGGTGGAGATGCTGTGACAGTGGGCGCAGATGGTGCCCCCGTTACTGCTATCGCCGCCGTTGTGCTCGAAGTAGGCTCTGCATCTGTCCGCCGCGGCTTCCGCTGCTGCGACGCGGAGCCGTCACGCGTACCCCTCCCACTGGCGGAGGCGGACGGGCTCGGCGCAGGTGCAGCCTCGCCTACACCCGAATGGCAGTTACATGTCAGTACCTGCGCCTGCACATGTTGCGCCCGCTCGCCACCTAATTGTGGCCACCTCTGGCAAGGAACACCACAATTCTGCATGCGCCCACCGCTCACCATCTGCTCCTGCCTTCCGACTCCCTTTAGCTCGACATATTAAGGATATGAGCTTATAGTTCTGTATCCGTTGGTGTCCGAGCGACCGAGTCGACGACCTACTGGTTTCGGGCGCCGGCCGACGCAGGCTACACGATTGCTGCATATTACTGTGTTTGTAAATGGAATACGGCACGTGAATAACAACTGGTGCACAGCCGAATGCCATGGCAACGAAACTTCCATGCAAAAGCTTCCAATTACTGTTGCCTCCCTCGCCCCCTGAGCCCTGCGTGACTACCATTGTTGCATATGCACTCAATACAAGATAATTGATTACTGTATGAACCAAAGAGCCTTGCCTTCGCGCTCTGTCGCTCTGACTTTTTGAAATAGCGCCTCTTAAACGTCAGAGGACATCTGCATTACAGCGATGTCGGACATAGATGACGGTAGGTGAAGGGCACAGGGCCAGCGCTGGTCGGGCTGGACCCCGTGGCGAGACCAACATCGAATGCTTGCCTGTGCCTCGCGTTGCGTTGCAGACGCTCCGCCGCCGCTGTCTAGCTTGGCGGAACAAGTCAGTGCGTTGAAGCTAGTAGGAGCGCCGGGCGCGGACGCGTCCACGTCGGGGCAAGACACGCCAACGGAGGCGTCCCTCCGGGTGGCGAACGTAGTGGTGCTACCAGCGAAGCCTGCGCCAGGTGCGCATCCCGGACAGGTGCAGGGGCAGCCTAGCGGCAATACATCAAATGCATAATCTGGAGTTCTCCGGGAGCAATCCGGGCCAACAGAGTTGGTGTGCGGGCTGGGTGCCGTACGCGCGTGCCGTGGGACAGTGGTGGGGTTGGGACGCGGGGCGCGGGGCGTTCGCGCGGGATATGGGACTGGTGGGCTGCACGGGCGGGTTATAGCCCCATAGCCATAAAGCCTGCTGACCCTACTATTAGCTGCTGTGAACATGCCGGCATCGACCCTTCCAACACTGCAGCCAAGGCGGCGCCTGCAATCAAGAAGGGCTTCTTCGACGCGCCACCCAAGCGGAGAACGAAACCCGCGGGGGAAAGCAAGGTGGGCCGTGCTGGATGTGCCCGTGGGAACCAAGGCATGGGCGACCAATGCATCATCACCACACCGCCATGGCGGGATGCATGCCGCGCATGGGGTAGTGTTACTCATCATTGCTCCGTCCCCACGATACCCACCCCTTCCCTCGTCGTTGTCGTCACCGCGGCCTCCCACGCGGACCGTGCCGCGCTATCACTCCCCCAGCCGCCCGAGAAGGCTGTGGAGGAGATCCCCATGCTGCGTGCCAAACCCAAGGCGGTGGGCAGCGGCCCCGACATCCCCGACTTCATGCGCGTGGAGCCGGACGAGCAGGCCAAGATGTACGACGTGTACAAGGTGCGGCCTGGGAGTTGGGGGACAGCGGGCCCAGGAGTGCGTTAGCATATCTTTGGGAGGGGCTGCTTTTGAGGGTTTGCGTGTGCTTCAGCCTTCAGAGCAACCACCACACCAGCACCACCCCACGCCGCCGCTGCCCCTCAGTCCGAGCTGGTCAACAAGCTCAAACCCACGCCCGACATGGTGTCGGCCATCGGCAAGGACCCGGAGCTGCTGTCGTACTTTGACGACCCCGAGGTCATGGCGGCCGTGTCCGACGTGGCAGCCAACCCCGCCGCCATCAAGAAGTACCAGGACAAACCCAAGGTGCGTGTGCATGGGGCGCGTGTACATGGGGCGTGTGGCGTGTGTGTGTGGGTGCTTGTGTCGTGGGTGCGTGTCGTGGGTTGAGGATTGGTGGGTGGTGGATGGACGGTGGGTGGGTGGGAGGATATGGGACCGTAGCAGGAGCCCGTGTATGAAAGAGACGGGTGGGACGCATGGCACTATTCGTTGTCCTGCCCCTCTGCTTACCCCTTGTAGTCAATGCAAAGTTCATACCTCGGCCCACGCCGCGCAGGTCAAGGCGTTCTACGCGATGATGGGCAAACTGATGGGCGAGAAGCTGGAGAAGGAGGGCTTCCCCGAGGAGCTGGAGAAGAAGATGAAGCAGCAGCAGGAGCAGCAGCAGAAGCAGCAGCCACGGAGACCGCAGCTCTGATGCTGCTGACTGGACGCGTGTGTGTGGAATGCAATTAGAGATTGAGAGCGCGTGCGAACAAGCGGTGTGATATTGTGGTAGGTCATAAGACCGTCGTGTGAACAAAGATATGGCCGCGATGTGAGAGTCACAGCGAGGCATGAGGGAGCAACGGAGCCTGTCCGGCCAGCCATAAGGGCGGCAGCGATGCTGCTGCAAGGAGCAACTTGAGTGCTCCCGCAGATAAATCGGCGCGTGTCATAGCGGAATATGAGGCGGCAGCGGTGCAGCCTCCAGCCTTGTGACAGCGGACAAGACTCGCCCGGACTCGGAAGTGTCGGCTGGGGTGCGTGTGTGGCAGGGGATGACGCCCTCGTGGTGGAGCGGATGGTGGGCCAGATGTGATCCCACGTTCCAATTCTTGATGACGATGCACCGCTACATGAAGCATTTGAGTGGCTTGGCCACTGTACGCCAATCGGACAAGGGGCAGAGCTGAAGAGTCAAGCTAAGGCATAAAGTTTGGCATACAGTTGGATGGCCGCATGTACGGAAATCGGGAATGGTGCATACCGTACGCCTTGCAGGCGCCTAAAGAGCCCCGGGGAAAGCTGGTACAGCTCCAGCAGGCCTTGCCCAAGACCCCCTAGCCCAACCGACGGCATACGCAATCAGCTGTTGGAGAAGCGAGGGTAGGCCGGCCACGAAGGCTGTGCCCCATACTGGAATGACATTACCGCAGCTCACTTTAACCGGGCGAACTGCGCTCAGTGCGCTGTACTTGTGCGGCATCGTCGGCAAACCGCACTGCTGCCGCGTGTACCGTACATTCCCCTTGCGACTGGGCTGTACCCGCCATTGGCGCAGGCCAGTGGCAGCACATGCTCAGGAACCTTACAGCGCTGATACGCAGGTACCTTGCGGCGTTTACACGCTTTTGCAAACATACTTGTGAACAACACTTCCTGGCCGGGCTTGCTCGGCGGCTGGCGCATCCCTTGGTCAGGAGCTGGGCATAGAATCACGGCGGCAGCACGTTACTGTTACATCCTCATTACCCCGCCCAGCACCGCACCCCGAATCATGCGGCATGCTCCCACCCTCTACCTCCATAGCCCTCCCTACCACCTGACCGCGTCCTGACCGTTTCCCCTCACCGCCCGCCCCGGCGCTGCCCTGACGGCCCCGCGCCATCCGCCAGCCCTCCGCGCCGCCCGCTCCCCGCGCCGCCGCCTCCCGCGCCGCCGCCGCGTGGCGCCAGCCTCGGCGCCACGCCCAGCCTGTCGCTCAGCTCCGTGATGGTGTCCTCATACTCGGCCACCTGCTTGCTGAGCTCGGCGTGCTGGCGCTTCATTTCCATGACCTCATCCCAGAAGGACGGGTCGAAGGCGTTGAGTTCGTTGCGCAGGTCCTCGTTCTCCGCCTCCAGCTCGCGCAGCTGCCGCCGCAGGGATGCTGCTTCCGCGCCGCCTGCGCCGCCACCAACCGCGCCGCCAGCACCGCCTACAGAAGGGAAGGCGTGGTGAGGCGATAGTAAATGAGGCATCTATAGAAGGAGCGGCGCATCTTGCACTTCTAGCGCCAGAGCCAGTCACAAACACAACCCTCCGAGCGCATGTTACAGCGCCGGAGACAACAACAACAGCACCCAGCGCCTCCCCCCCGCAAACTCACCTGGCCCGCGCAGCGCCTCCAGTTCTGAGTCCCGCGCCGCCAGCGCGCCCCTCAGCGCTGCCAGCTCCTCCTCCCGCTGGCCCAGCAGCATCTCCAGGTTGCCCAGCTGCACACCCAGCTCCGCAATACCCGGGCCGGGGGCAGCCGCCGATGCCGACGCGGCCGCCGTCTGGGCGTTCCGCACCTGGAGCACACAACGTACGGTAGATCAACGGCGTACGCTCCATAACTCATCCACTTGCCAACGCAAGCTGCGGGATTCTCAAAACCGTACGCCGCAGTGCAGCGCCACCTGTTGAAGCCCCAACTGTGCTGCAATGCCCCAGCCTCACACGCCACCCACCTGCTTGCGCAGCTCGGCGTTGGCTGCCTGCAGCTCCGCCACCATGCGACTGCTGGCGGCCAGGCCCGCCTTGGCGCGCTCCAGCTCGCCCCGCAGCGCCTCCGCCTCGCGCTGCGCCTCCTTGCGCCGGCCCACCTCCGCCATGTACTTGGTGGTGGGCGTGGTGTTGGACGTCGCCTTCTCCAGCGCCGTCTTCAGGTTCGTGATCACAGACAGCAGCTCAGCCTCGCGCGCGGCAGTCATGCCGGCGCCGGCTGCGCCGGCGCGCGGGCCGGCGGAGCCGGCCCGCCGCCCGGCGGCGCCCTCCGGCGCCGCCCCAACCTCTGCCAGCCGGTCCTTGAGGCGCCGCACCTGCAGCTGCAGCTGGTCGCGTTGCAGCCGCAGCTCGGTCACGTCCTCCTCGCGCCGCAGCTGCGCGCCGCCGGGCGAGGGCGGCGGCTGGGAGGCGGCGGCGGAGCCGGCGGCGGCGGTGCGCAGGCGGGCCACCTCGGCTGTGAGTGCCTCGCGCGCCTCCTCCGCCGCGGCACAGCGCTCCAGTGCGGCGTCCAGCTGCGCACATATAACCACAGACATATGCACATAACGACATGTTAGGCATCACTAACGTGCCAGAGCCAACTGTCCAGGAAAGTACGATGGATGCATGCTGAAGCTGTCGCGTTTGCGCGTGCCGCGGTGTGCCGTGCTCAGTTGGCCACCCACCTTTGCTTTGTCGTTGCGCGGCGCATCCTGCGCCTTGCGCAGCTTGTCCGTGAGGTCGCGTATGGCCGCCGCCTGGCGCTCCGCCTCCGCCTGCACCTGCCCCACCTGCGTGGCCCGCCGCTCCAGCTCCTTCTGCAGCGCCACCACCTCGTTGGTCTTGGAAGCCAGCTGCCGCCTGTAGGTAGGTGGGCAGATACAAAAACGTAAGGGGCAGCCCAGATCACCGCCCACAAGTGCCCGTGAGTATGCGCCCCAACTGAAGCCCCTCTGGGGCCCAAACGCATTCAGCGCACACTCCCCAACCCGCCACCTTCTGCCCCGCCACGTACTTGAGGGCGTCAATCTTGCCGTTGAGCTTCTTGCCCTCCTCCCACTGGATCAGGGCCCGCTCGCGGCGCTCCTCCGCCTCCGGGTCGTGCTCGTGCGCGCCGCCCTCGCCGTCGTCGCGGCCGCCCGTGTCCAGGTCGCGCCGGCCGGTGGCTGGGGCCGTGCGCCGCGTGGCCGTGGACCTGGAGATGGAGGCGGAAGGCGGGTGTTGGGGCCGGAAGGCATGCAGCACACGGACGCACATATGAACTCCCATGCAAGGATGTTTAAGGCAAGAGCTCTGGTCCAGCAAATGCGGTCAGCAAAGGTCTGTACCTGGCCGTGGGACGGCGGCCGCCGCCAGGCCCGTCCAGGTCATCGCCGCCAGGCCCCCCGCCGCCGCCGCCAGGCCCGCCGCCGCCGCCGCCGCTGGCGCCTCCGACGGCGTCCTCCGCCTGCGCCTTGCGCTTGAGTGCGGCGTTGTTCTTCTCCAGCACGTTGATCTTCTTCTGCAGGTCCTCGATCTGCCGCTTGGCCTCAATGGACATGCCCGTGGTCAGGTCCACCACCTACGGTACACACCGGAGGGGCAATTAGCGACCGTCGTACGAATGAGGCCGTGTCATCACTGCCAAATGTCCATGCCTAGCACAATGCATTTGATATACTCTTTAGCAATGCTTGGAGGCATGCAGCCAGGCAGGTCCCCGCACTCACCGCCTCCTTGGCGTTTTTGAACTTCTGCAGCTCGTCTCGGGCGGCATTGAGCTGCTTCTCCACCTTGCTGCGCTTCTCCACCTCCTCCTGGATGCGCCTGTGGCCAGCAGCATCCACAGTCGCATCCTCGTGGGCAAGGGCCTCGCGCTACCACCAGTCCGCATCAAACCACTGATGGCCCTCACCCTGCCTCACCGCGTGCCTGCCATCAACCCCCACTCTGCCCCCCCCCACCATCTTCTTACAAGCCTCACTAACCACCCAGTCCACCCACCTGCGCAGCCCCTCCAGTTGGTCCTCCACCGCCCTGTCTGCGCCCGCCGCTGCCGCCACGTTGTCCTCCGCCAGCGCCAGCCGCCGAG
Source organism: Chlamydomonas reinhardtii (assembly GCF_000002595.2). Taxonomy (NCBI): domain Eukaryota; kingdom Viridiplantae; phylum Chlorophyta; class Chlorophyceae; order Chlamydomonadales; family Chlamydomonadaceae; genus Chlamydomonas; species Chlamydomonas reinhardtii. The sequence continues at coordinate 3,470,639 of NC_057006.1, forward strand.
CCAGGCTGTCGCGCTCGTCCGTCAGCCGCTCGACCTCCGCCTGCATCCGCTCCTGGGCCTGCCAGCTGGCGGCTTGCATCTTCCTGCACGGGGCCAAGGGCGGGGGTTGGGTTAGGGTCTAGTTACAAGGGCTATTTGAGGTCCAGCCTCACGCGCGCCCTTGATGCGTGCGCACTCACTCGTCGGCGTGCTCCTTCATGACCTGTGTCAGCTTGGCTTCCAGCGCCTTGATGGCGGACTTCAGCTGCCGTAGCATCTCGTCCTTCATCTTGACCTGCGTCGCCAGCTTCTGCAGCTGAGCCTTGGTGGGGCCCTCGTCCCGAGCCACCACGCGCGCCTCCGCCTCCGCCCGCACACGCAGCATCTCGTCCTGCAGCGCCTTGATCTACGGTGGCGGCAGTGGTGGTGGTTGTGGGGGTGCTGGTGGAACTAGCGGGCTAAGATAAGATACAAGATGCTTTGCGGTCAACATGGGAAGCTCATGAGAACCGCCGCAGCAATCCGCAACCTCCACAACTTCCTGCGACGCCTGCACAGTCTGCACGCACCTGCTGCTCGTAATTGAGCTTGAGCACGTCAATGGCCGCGTCCTTCTGGTCCAGCCGGTTCTTGAGCACCGTGATCATGTCCTGCGCCCGCTCCAGCGCGTCACGCAGCCGCAGCTGCTCCTCAGGCACCTGCTGACCCGCCTGCTTGAGCGGAAGCCGGTCCAGCACCGACTGCAGGGGGGCGGCGGTAGTGGTGGGTGGGTAGGAGTGGGGGGGGGGTCAAGGGCAGAGGAGGGGGTCAGAGGGCGTTTGCGGGGAGGCGCAGCAGCGGTGGGATGCCGGCAGCGGTGCCTGACGACCGGGGGAACTTGGCGTTCACACCATCCAATCGTCCCCAGCCCCACACGCTGCAAACCCAAGATCACTGCCACCTTCCGCCTTGGGATTCAGGCAATGGGGCAAACGACCACCCCACCCCCCGTTTAAAACGTAACCTTGGGCTGCGACATGCTGAACACGAAGCCCCAACCCGTGACCCCTACCCCACACACCTTGAGGTCCTGGATGGAGGCGTCGTTGCGCTCAAACAGCTTCTGGTTGAGCCGCTCGATCTCCGCGCGGTCCTCCTGGTGCCGTGCCAGCGCCTGCGCCGCCTCCTCGTCCAGCTGCGCGCGCAGCGCGTTCACCAGCCGGTCGCGGTCCTTCAGCCGCGCCTTGAGCTCGTTGATCGTCGCCTCCGCCACCGCCTTCATCTGGTCAAATACTGTGGCGTCCGCGCCCTTGGTCTTGAACTGGTTGAGGGCGTACAGCAGCGCTTCGCTCTGCTGCGCCAGGCGGTCCAGGGCGTCGCGGTGGTGGCGCCGCACGTCCTCCAGCTCGGTCATGGTGCCGTCAAAGTCGGCCTGCAGGCGGGCGCGGTCGGTGCGCAGGTGCTCCGCCTCCTCGCGCGCCACCTTGAGCTGCTCGATCTGTGGTACCGTGTCAGGGGTTGGGGCATTGGGGTTAGGGAGTTGGGGTTGAGGGGTCGGCCAGGGTTAAGTAAGGAGGAAGAACGTGCTGGTGGGCTGAAGTGGGGCTAGGATGGCGCGAGGCGGCAGGCTGTTTGGCACGCCGGCGCCCTAGGCACGTGTACACTTTCTACACCCCTTGCCGCTGCCTGAGCCGCCGCCTTGGACTCACCAGCGCGATGATGCGGTCGCGGTCGGCCATGGTGCCGCGCCAGTCCAGGTTCTTGACGCCGCCGCCCTCGCCCTCGGCGGCGGAGGCCCGCACGTTGTCGCCCAGCTCGCGCGCCGCCAGCAGCGCGTTGATGCGCTCCTGCAGCTTGACCACCTCGCTCTGCAGCGACACGGCGCGAGCCTCGGCGGCGGAGCGGTCCGCCTCCAGCTGGCTCTGTGGAGGGAAGGTTGGGGGCCATGGAGGGAGCGGGGCGGTGGGAATGGAAGAAGGTAATTGGCTGTGTGCTGACGCCATGCGGCAGCAGCGTGCGAGCTTGGCAAGGATTGGCCGGTGGTGCAAACGTAAGCAAGCATCAAGTGCCCGCCTGATTGCACCCCTGTGGCGCCCCTGTTTGGCTCCGCGTTATCTCACCTGCGACTGGAAGTACTCTGCCTCGTACTTGTCCAGCAGGTCGTGCAGCTCGGCGTTGACGCGCTCCGTGTAGTGGATCTAAAGGGGGCGACGGGGAGTGGAAAGGCAGGAGGAGGGGCGGGGCCAGATGAATGGGTGATTACGGGCTTGGCTTACCGCTGCAGTGCCCCAGACCCAATCCACTTGCGCAGGGTAGCCAGGTCGCCCGCGGCCTTCAACCATTCCAATTCCACACCCTCCCATCTCCCAAGCCCCCCACTATCCACCCGTTTTTCACATAAACGGCTATCCCTTCCCCCAACTGCCATCCAGCCGCCGCCGCCGCCCGCACCTTCTCCTTGAGCAGCATGTCCTCCCGCGACATCCGGCCCTTCTCCAGCCGCAGCTGCAGCAGCTGGTCGCTCAGCCGCGCCGCCTCGCGCGCCAGCTCGTTGGGGCCGCGGCCGCCGTAGCCGGCCACCTGCTCCACGTGATCCAGCTTCAGCTCCGCCTCCTGCCGGGCGTCCTCGGTCTTGAGGATGCGCCGCCTGCGCGCGGGTACGTGTGTGTGTGTGCGTGTGTGTGTGTGTGTGTGTGCGGGGAGTTACGGTAGTTGGGATTGGGCACTTGCATGCTTTTGGGGTACATACAGTACCGGGGTCACACGTCAGGTGCGCAGATGCTGCCGGCTGGCCGCGACGGCATGGTAAGGCACAGAGCACCTCGCGCCTCCCAACCACGCTCGCACACGCAGACGCTCACACCGCGCCCCAGCCCACAGCACCCATCCCCTGTGCACTTCACCACTGCTCGAGCCTCACCTGGCCAGCTCCAGCCCGTCCGCCAGCGCGTCGTTGCGGATCTTGAGCGTGTCAATTTTGCGAGCCCACAGCCGCGCCTTCCATGCCTCCGTGCGGCCCGACAGGCAGATGGTCAGCTGCGCCTGCGCCTCGTGCCGCTGCCGGTCCGACCAGGCCGCCTGGTCCTGGTGTGCGGTCATGCGGCCGGTCAGGTTCGCCACCTCCTGCTTCTGCCGCCGCACCTCCTTCTCCAGCTCGATGCGGATGAGCTCAGAGCGGTTGAGTGCGTTGCGAGCCAGCGACTCCTTGGCCCTGTGCGTGCATGCGTGTGGGTGTACATGTGTGTGTTGGCAGCCAATAACAGCAGCTTTGGCCAGGGGCCGCGCTAGCCCACCTGCACGCACCAAGTCACACCGACAGCAGAGCACCCGAACCACACACACACACACACACACACACACACACACACACACACACACACACACACACACACACACACACACACACACACACGCCTTCACGGCGGCCTGTACTGCTTGTGCACATCAGCATGCGCACGTGCCTGGAGTGGTCCAGCTCCAGGTGCAGTTTGCCGATGAGCGCGGCCTTGTCGCTCTTGCCGCTCATGTCACGCAGCGCCGCCTTGAGGTTGGTGATCTCGGCCAGGAAGCGAAGCCGGTCGCGGCCGGCGGCCTCGGCACGCCGCTCCGCCTCCTGCGCATGATACCGCGGTGCCATGGACAAAGGGGGATTGGCATGTGAGGTGCTCGGCCTAGACGTTCCCACATGCAGTGGCGCTGGTTGTTATCCGTGGTTGAATTGATAAACCACAGTGCACAGCAGCACCAACAGCGCACAGCCACGATAGACAGCCTCTTGCAGCCGCCGCCGTCGCACCTCGGCTTTGAACACCAGGTCGGCATGGTTGCGCTGCACGTCTGCCGCCGCCTTCTCCGCCTCGTGCAGCCGCCGCGTCATCTCGTCCACCTCGCCCTTGGTCTTGGCGCCCACCAGCCGCCGCTCCAGCGCGGTCGCCGTCTGCCGCGCCAGCTCCAGCTCCGCCGCGTTCTGCGCCAGCCGCTGCTCCAGCTCTTTGCCGTGCTCCTGCGCAAGCAAACAAGTCATGCGAATTGGTGAGTTGGGGACCCCTTGGTCCGCGTGCTATGCCTGTCATGACCCTTAGTCCTGTATGCTATGCCCCTTGAGCTTATGCATGTTGGCTAGTTGGAGCAGGCAATTCCGCTTCGCAGAAGGGTATGACACAGCCGAGAACGCGGCGGCTGTGTCTATGAGCAGCAACCCACATGCATGTCCGCCAGGCTCTTCTGTGCGCGGTCGCGCTCACGCTCCACCAGCTCCGCCCGCCGCAACGCCGCCTCCTCCTGCACCCGCGCCGACGCCAGCTCCTGGCCCAGCACCGGGTCAATGGACGCCGGCTGCTGCGGCCCGCTGCCGGGAAGCTGGCTGCCGTAGCCGCCCATGCCGCCCAGGCCCGCGGAGGTCTGCCGCGACGGCGGCTTGGCGGCGACTGCCTGCGCCTTGCCGTCGGCGTCCTTGGCGGGTGCCGTGTCGGAGGCGGGCGGCGGGTTCGCCTGAATGAGCAACTCCGCCTGGTGCAGCTTGGCCCTGTAGTGGTGGGTTCGCACGGGATAGCACACGCTCAGGAAGCCCTGTTTCCTCCATGCTTCCCTGCCAAGCGTCCCGCAATGCGGTAGTGGAAAAGACTGATGGCAACAGGAAAGGTTGGCCCACAACTCACTTGAGCTCTGCCGCGGCGTTGGCGGCCTGGTCGTAGCGCACCATCCACTCGTTCACCTCGTCGCGCAGGCGCAGCAGCTCCTCCTGCTGCGGCGCCACCACCGCGTCCGCCGCCGCCTCCAGAAGCTTGCGGAACTCGTGCTGCAGCCGGCTGTGCTTGGCCACCAGCGAGTGGTACACCTGTACCGATGTGTCGTGCGTAATGTATGAGCGTTAGGCAAGCATTAGAAGAGGGAGAGATAGAGTGGGTACGTGCGTGTGTGTGTGGTGATATGGCAGCTCGCAACGTCAGCCCGTGGTAGCATGTCACCGCCGCCGTAACCCTTCCATGCTCAAGCACTACTTCCCTCTCTGGCACCCGCCCTCCTCTCACCGTGAGCCCCACTGACGCCTCCAGCTCCCTAAACAGCTGCTCCAGTCGCCGCTTGGTCTGATCGCCGCTCTGCTCCAGCCAACGGATGCGGCCGCGCGCGGTGCTGCTGACGTCGCGCACCTCCTCCTCAAGCTCCGTCACGCGCGCCACCAGCGCCTTCTCGCCCGACACGCTGGCCTCCAGCTCACGAGCTAGCTTGGCTTGCTTGATCTGTGAGGGTTGCCACACATGCGAAGACATGAAAACTTGTGTGTAGAGCATGGCCGCGCGTAAAGCCAGGCAAGGGCTGCAGCGTCAGTTCCACCTGCCGCCGCCTCCCCCCCGAGCTCGCAACCACCAACCCCCCAACCCCGCCGCACCTGTACCACGGCCATGCGGCGCACTGTGTCCAGGTACTCCTTCTCGACCTCGCTCATGTCGCGGCTCTTGGACAACGTGTCCAGCGCCGTCTGCAGCTCGCGCGTGGCGATCTTGTAGGCGTCCGCGTCCGCCTGCGCCTTACGGCCCTGTTTGGTGCAGGGCAATGCGGAGGCAAGGACAAAAGCAAGCCGTCAGCGAGCCGTGCAAACGGTGCCGAGTCCAACCCAGCTCGCCTTGACATCTGCAACCGGCATCTTAGCACCTAGGCGCTTACCTTCTTCTCCAGTGTGGACTTCTCCACCTTCCATGCCGTCTGCGCGCCTGCATATTCCCGGTACAGCAGCTTGACCTGCGGAGGAGGAGGCAGGCGCAGCCTCCCCGTCAGCGCCAGCCCTGGAACAAACCGGCTTCAAGCTCCGCCGCAAAGCACCGCACACGCTCCGGCTCCAACAGCGTAACCCGCACCGCCTCGACACTGGCGCGCCGGCAGTCCGCTACCGGCACCGGCGCCGGCCTACCTGATCGCTGAAGGTCTGCATCTTGCTGTGGTAGCGCAGGCTGGTGTCGTGCAGCTCCGCCGCCTCCTTCTCGCGGCTGGCCAGCTCCTCCAGGCAGCCGATGAGCTGGTCCTTCAGCCCCGTCACCTCCAGCTGCAGGTCCTCATACTCGGCCATGGTCACGTACTCTGCGCATGCATATGTGTGTGCATGTGTGGGCATGTGTGGGAGTGTGTGTGTGTGTGTGTTTGTGTGTGCACATTGGGTGCGAGGGTACGGCGCGAAACAGGGTGACGGCATGCGTGTGTTGTGTGTCAAGACTGCGCCGGATAGACATGCCGTTGACAGGAACCCTGTGTTGCAGATACCGGGTTGGCTTTGGGAAAGCTGGCGCTTACCCGACTTGCGGTCGCCCATAGTCATGCCGATCTTCTTCTCTAGCTCCGCCTTCTGGTCCATCAGCTGCGTGATGCGCACGTCCTTCTTCGACACGTCCACCTGCAGGTCCACAACCTGTGTACAAGGGGTGAAAGGGGCGGTGCGGGCCAGAGTGTGCCGCAACCGCAACCGCAGGTTTAACACGATCAAACTGTGCTGGTAACAAGCGCAGGCTAGCCTCAACGCCAGCGCCACGTCCCGACGCCGCCCATATCCAACCAACCACCCAGCGCCCCTTGCCCCCTCCGCTCCCCTGCCCTCCGGGCCCCCTGCTGCGGCGCCAGCGCACCTCCCGCGCCAGCTCCTTCAGCTTCTCCCGCAGCTCGTCCGCGATGGCGTCCGCCAAATAGCTGGCGTCGCCCGGCACCAGCTGCACCGCACCCGGGCCGCCCAGCCGCGCGCCGGGGCTCATCGGCCGGCCGTTGGCACCGGGGCTGCGTGGCGAGGCAGGGCCGCCGGGGCTGGGCGGCTGCTGCTGCACGGGCGGCCCCACCAGCGACGCGGGGTCCTTCAGCAGCGCCACCAGCACCTTGTCGGCGTCGGACAGCTCGGCGGCCACGTTCTCGGCGTAGCGGCCATAGTCCTCATCCTTGACGTTGCGGTGCTCAACTGCGGAACCGGAGAAGGTTAGGCAAGGCTGAAGGCATTTGCCACGTGCAGTTAATGATTTGGGCTCATACGCCGCAGCATGACGACGTGTTTCAACTTAGGCGAAGCTATGACCATCCTCTGCCCACACACGCCGACCCAGGCAGCGCGCGCACGCAGCCGCCCACGCCACTTACACAGCGACTGGCTCATCTGGCGCAGGCGCTTCATGCAGGCGGCCAGCACCTTGCGCACCGCCTCGATCTCCTTGGCCTTGATGGCCGGCATGGGCCCATAGCCCGCGCCACCGCCGCCGCCCATCAGCGCCGCGCCCTCGCCAGGGCCCAGGTAGCCGTCGGCCATAGCCGACTGTAGGGAGGGTGGGCCGGAGCGACCCATGCAGTGTGCGTAAGCGGGTGAAAAAGACAAAGAAAAGGCGTAGCAAGGATGAGGCTGCAAGCCCGCGCCCATTGCCCAAGACCTGCCTGCATGGCGGTCTGGAAGGTGCCCAGGCCGGTGGGGTCGAACTCGCTGAGCGCCGGCCGCATGCTGGGCGGGATGTCGGCGTAGGCCATCACCTCCGCCAGCCGCACCTCCAGGAACTCAACCTGCAAGTGCGCATGTGTGGTGGGGCGTTGCTGTGCCTGTTCATCCCACAAAACTCCGCGCTGGGCTGTTTGGTTAGTTTGGGCTAGTATCTGCAAACCCCCCATTCCCTTGATGCCCTGACACAGACACAGAGCCGCTTCGCCCATACACGAGTACAAAAACCGGCACGCCTCACCCGCTGCTGCATCTGCTCCACCACGCGCGCCTCCTCCACTCGGTTGTTCTTCAGGTCATCGGCGTACTGCTCCAGCAGCAGCAGCTTCTCGTTGGTCAGCCCCATCTCCAGCGCGTGCTGGCCGTGGTACTTGGCGCGGAACTTCATCTCCATGCGCAGCTTGCGCCGCTCCTCCTCCAGGTCAGCGACCTGTGCACAAAGAGTCAAGGGGTTTTCAGGGATGTCGCGCGTGGCAGTGCTGGGTGAGGAGCCGGAAGAGAACACACATGCGTCCAGTGCACCCGTCAACCCCTGCATTCCGCTGACCTCCTTGGCACCAGCTCGGCCTTACACACAACTCCAGCCCAGCCACATCCCTCGCCGCCAGGGCCCCTTCGCCCCCCTCCCCCGCCAGGACCTCACCTGTCGCTCGAGCAGCGCGTTGAGCGCCCTCAGCTGCGCGATGGTGGCCTCCTTCTGCATCTTGATGTCCTTGATGTCCACCTTGTCGCCCTCGCCCAGCCCCGCGCGCTGCCGCAGCATGGCGTTCTCGTCGTACAGGTCCTCAACCTTGGCCGCCTGCTTGTTCAGCTGCACGATCAGGTCGCGCGTGCGCCGCTCCTCCTTGGCCAGCGCGCTCTTGAGCTGCCGGATCTCCTCCACAGACTGCGGGAGCAGGAGCGAGAAGGCAAACGCAGTGGGCGTGAGAGGCAAGGGCACCCGGCACAGTGTGTTGGCGTGCTGACGTGTTGGGTGTGATCATGCTCCGTTTCGGCAGACATCAAACCAACCGCGCATGCGGCATGCACCCTGCTGCCTTTCGACCATACTTTATAAGGCCCGCAAAGGAGTGCGCACACGCGTCCTGCCCTGTGGCACACACACCTGCGGCAGTCCGTACACGCCCTGCTCGTACAGCTTGTTGCGCTCCACCGCGTCCCGCAGCTCGCCCTCCAGCTCCGCCATTGCGTCGCGCGTGTCCTCCGCGTCCTCATCCTGCTGCTCCAGCTTGCCCTGCAGGAAGTCCACTCGCCGCTGCAGCCGCGCCACCTCCTCCGCCTGCCTCGCCAGCGCCCTGTCCACCTCCTTGCTCACGTCGTTCTCCAGCTGCTCGTACGCCTCCAGCAGCAGGATCTGGCAGGGGCACAGGCGTGGTGGTGGGGGTTCCCGGAGCCGGGTGTTTCTTGCTGTTATCAGGGCTACGCCAGGTGGCGTGTTCGCATGCATGTCCAGCACAACGCTTTCAGTTCGAGCGCACCAAGCCGAATGCAGGTTAAAATGATCGGGGGAGGACAACTATGGCCTCACCTCTTTCTCACGGGCGTCGTTCAGGTCACGGCGCAGCTCCGCAACGTCAGCCGCGCTGGCGCCGCCGGGGCCGCCTCCATATCCACCGCCGTCACCGCCATCGCCCTTGCGTGTTTTGAGCTCGCGCCGCAGCGCCTCGATTTGCGCCATGAGACCAGCTTTCTCGTCCTCCCAAGAGCTACACACAAACACAAGCGGGATCCACGCAAACGCAATGAGCTCCTGCCATAATTGCCCTCGCATGCTTCAAAGCCTTCCCCGCCGGACGCTCCACCACCCCAACCGCCTTCCCACCTGTACTGGCGCTTGAAGCGGTCCTCGAACTCATCCAGAAGATTCATTTTGTCCTGCAGCTCGGCGCGCAGCTCATCCTGGATGGACAGCAGGTTGTCCTTGTCGTTGGCCACCTCCTCCACACGCGTCTCCAGCACCACATTCTTGCTCAGCAGCTCCTGGTACTGCGTGTTCAGCTCCACGATCTTCTCAGACACCTGCGCGGGACAGGAGCGGCGAGGGAGACAGGGTGAGCGGAAAGATGCAAGGACAGGGCTGGGACGGTGCAGCCCCGTTGTGCCACCTTGCGATGGCCGTTGCAGGGGCGGCCGGGTGGCCGAATCACGCACACCGCGGCCGTCCCATCGCGCCCGCGATCCTGCCTCCACCGTATGCATGCACAGCCGCCGGCAGTCCAGGCAGCCGGCGCACCAGGCACAGTGCCACAGCCACCCAGGCACGCACCTCCAGGTTCTCCCCCTTGACGTCTTGCAGCTCCTTGCGCAGCTCCGTGTTCGCCACCTCCAGCGCCCGGTTGTCCTTTGTCAGGCGCTCGATCTTCCACTCGCTCTGCTGCTTAGTGTCCTGCAGCTGCGCCTCCGCCCGCACGCGGTCGAACTCCTGGCTCAGCGAGCGGTAGCGCTGCTGCAGCTCCTTGTAGTCGTCGCGCTGGCGGTCGTGGCGCTCCTGCACGTCGCCCAGCCGCGTCTGCAGCCGCAGCAGGTCCTTCTCGCGCTCCTTGATGCTGCGTGGCGGAAAGGGCGGGCAGGAGGTGTGCTGAGGTGGCCGAGGTCACGGCACGTCTGGGCGCTGGGCCGCTGGCACAGTTAGGTAAGTGGTGAGCATGGTCGTCATGAAGCGAGGCTTCAATACCCGGACTGCCCCGCCCTTCGCACGACCACGACACATCCGGCAACCCACTGGATAGTCCACCTCAGTAATGTGCACCACGCCCATTTCCCCCGCCCTACCGCCCCCCAGCCCCACCTGTCCTCCAGCTCCTGGTTGCGGCCCTGAAACTCCTTCTCCACCTCCCGCAGCCGGGCGTTCTCCTCCTCCAGTTCGTCCAGCTGGTCCAGCAGGTCCTGGGGTGGTGGGGGCGGAGGAGGAGATTAGGAGGAGGGCGAATCACGGCGTGACAGCCGGGCACGGTCACTTGGCTTGAGATGACACGCCACACGCTGCCTCAACAACAGCACGCAGGACCTAGTGCCCAGCCGCAGTGTGTAGGTGGGACAATCGCACACCAGGCGTTGCTGCCGACACGCACCTCGTTGCGCCGCTTGAGCTCGCCCAAATCGCCGCCGCCCGCCAGCTCATCACGCTCGCGCATTTCCCGCAAGCGGTTGTTTTCCTCGCGGAGCTTGCGAATCTCATTGTTCTGCGCAGTGAAACGGCGCCGCGTCAGGGACAGAGCAACGCCCGCAGCATCTGCTGCCGCGCATGTCCTGTCTCCTCTCCAATGGACCGTCAGAGCAACCCATCTTGCACAGTTTCCATCTGTAGAGGTGCGTGTGCCTCCTATTCCCCGGTTGCCCAGTTGCCTCCACGCGTCCCGTGCCAAGGCCACACGCTGCGGCCAGGCCCCGTCACGATGCCAGCAGTGCCCATTGTACCTGTCCCTATGCATCCCTGCTCACTCTCCGGCCCTGACTCCAACCAGCCTGCAGCACAGCCACCCTGCCTTGCCTGCAGCTCATTGAAGTCCGCCGTCAACTCCTCATTCTCTGAGAACTGCACGTCCAGCGCCGCTTGCAGGATCCGCACCACCCGCAGCAGCGTGTCCACTGACTGCTGCGGCGGTGCATTGGGGTCCACCAGCACCTGGCCCCCCTCCAGCTCGCGGGCCGCTTGGATGACACGGTCCACATCCGCCTCGTTGAGTGTGAAACCCTGCAGGCAAATGCCGTTGAAGAGGTCACAGCCAGCCACCTCGCGTGCTGGCACACCCTCCACCGCCGGCGCAGGGTGCTCAGGCCCCAGCACCGCGGGGCCCTCAGCGCCTAAGCCCCACCTTGGCGACGGCCTCAGCCGACGGGGCGACGCGCAGTGTGAGCTCATCGAGCTCCGCCCGGCCAAGCACAGTGGGCTTCGGTCGGAACTCATAGTCGCCCTCAGCCATTTGTGCTGACTATCCAAGCGAGGCTCACTGCTCCATGACTATGGTATTGAGGCTAGCCTCAACAGGGAGCCGCCCGCTGTGGCAGAAGAAGTGGGCTGTCGACTAGTCGCTAGGGATTGTTGCCCGGCTGTTCGAGCAGTGAGGAGTAGTTCAGTAGCAGCAAACGGGTCAAATGTGACAGTAAAATGCTATTGTTGGCTCGAGGGCTCGCTACCGCTATGCCCAGCGACAGCTTCGCGCAGGTGAACGACTTTGCTAACGACGCTCACTTTCAATTTAGTCTCATGACGCTTCGGTAGGCAACGCCAGCCTACGTGGTTGCTGCCAGGCGAGAGGCCCATTCCCTGCCATTCTCTCTCGACAGCTCGAATGAGGACCGGAACGAGCACCGAGTGTGCGACTGTGCTGTTATAGCCCTTTAATGATTCCATGTGTTATGACGTAAATTGAAAATAAGATAACAGTCGTTAGTGACGCAAACCTTGCTTCTTCGAAGGACCCCGTTTCCCAACTTGCCGAATGATTGCTAGTCTGTAAATTTGTGCACATAGTGCGCGGCAGATTGCGCTTAGGCAAATGTCGAACATAACTGCAAGGCAGACGCTGACCCGCGATGTCCAAAGCGTCGACGCGCTCGTTCGGCAAGCATGCAAGGCGGAGGCGAATGCGACATTACTGCTGTAAGCTTTAGCTCGCAAGCCGGCTGATGCTGGGACTGGACCTCACCTACTTGGATGTCACGCTGTGTTCGTGTATGCGCAGAGGCACTGGGCTGCTAAATCTGACGGCCGTCGACGACAAGGACACGGTGGTTGGGTACCTAAGCCTGTGAGATATCGCTGCAAGGAATCGGGAGGATGTAGGGCCGTGGTGGGGCATACCGCGGTGGGCGGGTTAGGGCTGATACAGCGTGAGCATGCAGCACCGGCCATGCATCAGCTTGCCCCTGGCAGCTGCACAAAGACCGTTGCGGACAGCGTGGTGAAGTGCCTGCGTCGATGCACCACTTGCACCGCCCTCCACCTGTACCGAACTGACGACCGCTTCTACTCTCCGCAGGGATGACGTGTCATGCACGCGGCTGGGGTCAGGCGGGCCGGGCGCGGATACCTGGGTACAACAGGCGGCGGCCTCCCGCTTCAAACTGGGCAGCACAGCCTTCGTGCGTGTGTGCGCCACCGCGCACCTGTCGGAGATTGAGGCGTCGGCGGCGCTGCTGCGGACCGCCTTCCTGCACATGCCCTCGCTGCAGACGCTGCTCATGGTGGCGGGCGGCGAGCTGTCGTTCACAGAGCCAGGTGGGAGGCTAGGCGGCTGGCGGCAGTGAGGGCTGGCGGCAGAGGAGCTGGCTACAAGGGAGGCCTGGGGGTGCCATGGCGCCGTGTAAAGGGCATGCGGCATGCGTGCAGAGGCTAGGGGGCTGGGCCGTGAGACTGGACTGGCCAGTTTGTGCTATGGGACCGCAACCGGTCCAGTTTTTGCCGCCAACTTAGCCTACACCGTACATCCACGCACCTTGCCCGTCTTCTCACCCACGCCTAAGTAAGCACGCCCCGGGCCCCCTGCTCCCCCCCAAAGGCTTGGCGGCGGTGTTCAGCCGCGTGGGCGCGCACAAGGAGAGCGGCGCGGTGCTATACGAGGCGGGCCGCGACGCGGTGGTGCCGCCGCTGGCCATCCGGCCCGCCCGCGTGGAGGACCACGACGACATGCTGCCCATCCTGCAGCGCTGCGAGGTGGCCTTCCCGGCGCTGGCCAAGCTACCGGAGGCCAGCCGCCCGCACGAGCCGTTTGCGCTGACGCGCGTGGTGGCGGGGCAGGACGAGCGCAACCGGGTGCTGGTGGCTGAGGCGGAGGGGCGGCTGGTGGGCTTCATCGTCATGACCAGCGACGTGGACACGGGCAGCCTGGCGGAGACGTTCGACCTGCACGCGTACGACAACTTCTTGCCGCCCGAGGTGTACGAGCAGCAGTACGAGGCGGCGCGCGACAGCGTGCGCGGCCAGAAGCTGGCGATGCTACGGCACCAGCGGCAGCAGGAGAAGGAGGCGGAGGGCGAGGGTGCTGGAGAGGCCGGCGGCCAGGGCGGGAATGGCGGCGTGTCGGCGGGTATGCAGACGGACCCGGAGCAGGGCGAGGACGGGGAGGGAGCGGCCGAGGGCGAGGGCGAGGGCGCGGGAGAGGGTGCGGGAGAGGGCGGTGCCGCCGCTCCTGGCACTGGCGCCGACAAGGCGGACGACTCGGAGGAGGCGGAGGCGCAGCTGCTGGCGGCGGCGGAGCCGACGGATGAGGAGACGCGCGCAGAGATGCTGGCCATGTTTGCCGGCCAGGCCCCGCCAGCCGACCCCACGCTGTTCGCCGTCACCATGCTCTGCATGGACCCCGCCTTTGAGGCGCAGGCCATTGAGTTCCTCACGCCCGCCTTCGCCGCCTACACCGACAAGCTGTACTGCGTGGTCACGCTGCCGCACGACAGCCGCGAGCCGGCGCTCATGGGCACCATGACACGCGTGGCGCCAAACCCTGGCAGCCTCTTCCCCGAGGTGCTGTTCATGTTCCACCGCCACGCGCTCATCCCCGACTTCGCGGTGCGACTGGGCGAGCCCGGCGACCTGGACGCCGTCGCGTCGCTGGTTGCCGGCATGCCCAACGCCGACGACATCGTCGCCTCCTTCAGCGGCGCCGCCGCCGCCGGCAGCGCCGCCGTGGCGCTGTGCCAGGGCGAGCTGGTTGGCCTTGTCACCGTCAACCCGGAGGTGGACCTGGAGCTGCTACAGGCCAACTTCGGGCTCTCCAATCACGTGGACCTCGGCTACCAGCCGCGCGAGCAGCACGGCGAGATCGACATGTACACCATGAACCCCATCTTCGTGCACCGGCACCGCACCTTGGTGGCCGCCACCATGCGGCTGCTGGGCAAGACGGCGCTCTACTACGCGCTGCCGCCGGGGCAGCAGCCGCCCGACATGCTGGAGGTGCTGGAGCAGGTGGCGCCGCGGCACCGCACCGCCAGCGACAAGCAGCTGCAGGCGGAGTTCGCGCTGTACGTGTTCACGCGGCAGGCGGCCTTCAAGAGGCGGCGGTCGGTCAACTCGCAGGTGCGTGTGAAGGCAGAGCGAGAAGGAGCGGGGATGAGGAGCGGAGCGGCCAGGGGAAGGGAAGGGAAGGGTGGGGAAGGGAAGGGAAGGGAGGAGGGGGGGAATGGAAAGGGGAGGAGGGGAGAGGATGGAATAGGATTACGTTATGGTGTGCCGGGTGTCATGAAAGTCCGAAATGACCATAGCCGAAACAGCAAGGTTAACACCATGCCAGTTCCCTCAGCCATCGTGGGTCTGCTTCGCTTGGCCCCCAACCTCCTGCCTTACCCCACTCGCCCCTGGTTGCCCGCTCCCTCCAGATCGTGGTGGTAGGTGCCAGCGAGTGCGGCCTGGCGGTGGTGGAGCGGCTGCTGCTGGACCCCGAGCTGCAGTTCAACTACCTCACACTGCTGGCGCCAGGCGGCATCAAGGTGGGCGGCATGGCCTGCCAGTTCACCGCCGGCGTCATCGCGCGCCTGGGCCTGGAGGCGCGCGTGATGCTGCTGGACGCCGAGGTCATTGGCCTGGATCGCGGATCCAAGCTGCTGGATCTCAGCGACGGCAGCCAGATCTTCTACAACCAGCTGGTCCTAGCGGCGGGGCTGCAGGACCAGAGCCGCTACCGCTTTGCAGAGGCGGATCCCGAGGTTGCGGGGCTGCTGGTGACAGAACTGGAGCTGGCGGCGGACTTCAGCATGAACGATGCCATGGTGATGAACAGCATACTGGTGTATGGGAATGCGATGGGCGCGTACCATTCGCTGGCGGTGTTGGAGGCCAAGGGCGCGGGCGAGAAGACGCGGTTCGTGGCGCCGCCGGGGCAGCAGCCGCCCCTGGTGGGCGTGTTGCACGCGCTGGCGGGCGAGGCGGGCGTGGCGCTGCCCAGCCCCGAGCCGCGCGACCTGGCGGGGCTGTCGGTTGTGCAGCCGGTGGGGCCGGAGCTGCACGCCAGCGCCACGCTGATAGACCCGGCTGACCCCGGGCCGCGGGAGGTGAGCGGGGCAAAGGATGTGCGGGTGGTGTGCGCGAGCGGGGTAGGAGGATGGGCGTGGGCAGCATGAGAGGATGCAGGGCCCAGACGCGTGGGGATGCGGGGCAAAATGTCAAGCGCCAGGGCGGCATGTCGCGCTGCTCCTATACCCCGTGCAGTCGCCTGCTTTCCACAGTCCTACCTTCTCACTCCTGCCATTATTCATCCCCCAAGCTTGGCTTGGTTTGGTTTAGTTTCGGCTGGTATTCACAGTCTTCCCCTGTTCCATCCCTGCTCGCACCCCCTCTCCAACAGGAGCTGCCCGTGGACCTGGTGGTGGGCTGCGAGCCGCCCTCCGTGTCGCGCTCGCTCTTCACCTGCCTCAACGACGCCTCGCTGGTCTTCGACGGCCGCCTGGTCGTGGACGGCGCCTTCCGCACCAACGACCCAGCCATATACGCCGGCGGCTCCCTCGCCAAGCTATCGCGGCGCTACGGCGGCACCCACCTGGAGCACTACAACAGTCGCGACGTCGGCTCCCGCCTCGCTTCCAGTCTTGTCTCCTTCTTCAACGCCGGACCAGACGAGCCGCAGCCCGCCGCGACGGCGGCGGCTCCGCCGCCGGCGCTGCACCGCGCGCGCGCGGTGGGCTGCTCGCTGCCCGGCGGGAACTACTTTGTTTACGCGGGCTGCCCCGCGGCGCTGCAGCGGCCCTCCACGGCGGCGCCGGAGGGCGGCTACGAGATGAAGACGGCGTCGGAGCGCGGGCTCACGCGCATCACGCTGGACGGCGAGGGGCGTGTGCACAGCCTGATGTATCTGGGGCGGGTGGCGGTGAACGCGCCGCGGCTGGGGTCGCTGGTAGGGCTGCATGCCAACTACCTGAACAGCCTGGCGCCCAAGTACCAGGCCGGAGACATCAAGTGCCTGCTGTCCTTCATCACAGAGCCCTGGTGAGCCCTGGGGTTGCAGCGTGCCTTCCATGTTTGTGGTGGGTTGGGTTCGGGATGTCGGATGGACTCTTGTGTGAAGGACGTGTGTGTGGTGGACAGCCCTCAGTGTAGCCCGGTTTCTGCACTTCTGCTCCTGCTCAAACCATTCATTGCCGCATCACACCGCTACGCAGGAGCGAGTTGCTGTACAACGAGTCCTTCCCGGAGTTGCGTGAGACGCTGCTGGAGGTGGCGCTGGCGGAGCTGTCGGCTGGCGGGCGCGAGGTGGACGGCGGCATGGTGGAGTGGGTGACGCACGCGCAGGACGCGGTGCTGGAGTTTGCGCGCGCACACGCGGCAGAGCTGCCTGGGTACACCATGCCCTCTGCGGCTCGGACGTAGTTGTGGTGAAGTGGTGGTGCCAGTTTGCAGTGCGGCAGTGTGTCGGGCATGGTGCGGGGACCGTCGGTTGCTTGGAGGGAAGTCTCAAGGCAGCTGGCAAGCAACTTGTTCGAGTGGGTTTGGTGCAGGGTGTTGGGAACTTAAGGCAGGTTACAATTGGTACGTGGGTCAGGTGGTGACATGGCACTGCAGAAGTGCCCCGTCTGGCTGGGCTTGGGGATCGCAAACGCCAGTCATGGACTGACTATGAAGTGTAAGGCATGCTACCCATTTTGATAATGCGGTTGTCGACGCACCCGGCGCAGTGCGCTGCCGCTCGACCGCTGGAGGGGTCGCCGCAGCACCGTGCCTGCAGCACCACGCCGCGCCGCGCATCAGGCACGCCGGGCGCAGTTGGGAGTTGAGGCAGGGCTCGTATCTTGATCTTTCTGGAAGAAAATGGCCCCCAATCCGACCCTCTGAGAGACACCGGGCCAGTGCTCGTATCTTCCATCTACGTTGTAGAAATTTGCCCCAAATCCGCCGAAGGCGGAGAAGTTTTTTGGGGTTTGGGGCCGCGCATGTACGGAGTGTAGACGTTTTGGGCGGATTTGGCAGTATCTTAGACAGCAGGAAGCGTAGATGTTCTGGGGGTTTGGGGGGCGTGCCCCTAGGGAAAATGTTCTGGGCGCAGATGGCGCGGGCGGGGTCATCTACGCTGTGTAGACGCCGGGGGCCTAAAGCCATCTACAAGATACCGGTACGGTACTGCACCGGGTGCCGTCCGGCGAAGAGCTGAGCAAGTACAAAAAACTCCCTCGCCAGTGCTACATGCTCATCAAACAATGCCTCAAAGCAAAAGTGGCTTACTCCCTCCCAGCCATGGCATACACGCAACACGATATCCGGGCACTGGACGCCCAAATCGCGGGTATCACCCGTCGGTGCGTCGGCCTACCACGCGACTGCGCCACCCGCGCCATCCTTCTGCCTGCCGAGATGGGGGGCCTAGGAATAGGCTCGCTCCGCGAAGAGTATGTACAACGCGCCTCCAGACTGCTCATGATTTCGCTGAACGATAACGGCAGGCTAGGCGTAATTACGCGCCGCCTCCTCCACCTCCAAGCGGCGCAGGCGGGGAGCGACCTCCCGCTGCACGACATGCGAAGAGCGGGGAAATTTTTTGTTACCCTGAAACAACTCACCCTCCTTCAAGACCACGACCTGCTGGCCATGCTGCAAGGCAAGGAATTTGCAGCCGCCCTACCAACACTAGTGTCCAAACTCCGAGCCGCTGAGGCGAGCACGCCCGCTTACCTGCGAGCTGACTGGATCAGCCCCCTGACAATAGACCTTGGCTTGAACCTGGCCGACCTGGTGGACGCAAATACGGGACGGCACATCATTGACACTGTACAGCTGGATCGGCGATTTCCAAAAGGCCGGGTAAAAGACCGGCACAGGCGCGCCCTGAACCGCTTCACTCACGCCCTATGTACCCTATGCAAACTTGCAGACACACAACCTAAGCCGACCGCCGGTACTAAACCCCTCCCCCTGCACAACCGAGCCCTACCCAATGGCGTCTCCAAGACAGACCTTCGGACAGCTGGCGACCTGCCTAAACCTATACCCCAACGCACTCTCACCTCTCTACTGGAGCGCTGGCAGCAGTCGACACCTCCGAGGCCCTCCGGAGCCCCGGCGCGGCCGTCTTTGGAAGTCCTGCAGGCCAAACCAAAGCCAACGGCAAAGCAACGCCACAATCACTTCATCAAATACGACACACGGACACGCAATCCCGCAGTCGAGGCCAATGACGCTGCTCTGCCCGGATCCACCCTCCATTACCCTTCCGACCCCACGAGGGACCTAACTTTCTATATGCACGCAGCACGGGAGTTTACCCCGCTCGTCAAACAATGCAAAACCCTCGGCACCACACGATGGACCGGCTCCTGGCGGATCCCGCCAAGGCGGGTCCCAGCCCATGCCGAGGCGGCGGGCCCCCACACCCACGCTACCCACGAACTACTTGCTTCCCGCCCCTACCAAGCAGTCGCTGCACCTGCTCACCAGCGGCTCGAGCTACCAGACGGGTGCCCCACCGCAGCCACATCACCCACGCACACGAAACCGCCCAACCGCCGCAAAAGCAGCGCTCGCCCCACCCGCTGTCCACACACGCACCACGCAGCGCCGGCGAGGGGCCTCCCACCGGCAGCCGCGCAGAGAGGGAACCGCGCGACCGCGCAGCCAAGCGCCAGACCTGCATGGCGCAAAGCCAGAGACACAGCATTAAATGGCGCACTGCCCCAGTCCGACGCTGGGAAGCTAGCGGCACAACACATCACAGCCCACCTGGCTAACCGCGATGACATCATTGCCGCGGTTGTCAGTGGGCCCATGACACATAAAACCAATGCCCCACCACCCAAGAGAAAACGGAAACTGGACCCGCCGCCAGAAGAACCCCCCTGGGCTGACCGCTGCCGCTACAAAGTTCGCTGGCAACCAACCCTCACCACGAACGGTATACTCAGCGCCTATAAGATACAGAACTACGACGCCATCAACGCCACAAAACCCTCATGTATGCTATGGGGACAGGGCATCCGCCGGTTTATGGCCCAGGTGCACTGGGCCGACACGGAAGACCCGCTCTCCTCCCTCTCACAGAACCCCGGCTGGGCGGCCGCCCTGGCACGGTACACCCTTGCCCAAGCTGAAGCACCCCCCGACCCCACCCCACCCCCTGCGCTTGATACCCACCTCACCAGCAAGCAGCGCCAGGGCCGGTGGCGGGACCCAGCACCCAGCATGGCCGCACGAAAACGTGCCACTCTCCGGTGCTGCACCATTGACACCAACTCCTGCAACCCCGACACAGACATTCATCCGACAGGTCAGTATTGTATCCAGTTGGGCACACGAACACCCGGTCTAGCCGCCGGCACGGCGACCGACCCTGACCCTACCGCCAGAGTATACGGACCCGACGGCCGATGCGTTGGATCCATCTCGGCTACTCGCCTCGCCCTCCTCCACGCCCGCTATAGGGCGCTCAACCCCACCCAACCCCCGAAAGCATTCGCCGCCGCCGTAGCCTCCCTGCTCACACGATATCGCCCCAGTAAACGCCACAAAGAGAGCTCCACCAACCCAGCGCACGAGGTCACCCTCTGTCCAGACCTAATGTCCACCCTTACCTCCCATCTTAAGTTCACAACAGAAGCATTTGCCTCCCCCCTCAACGCTACCGGCAACATACCGGCCTACTACACGGCACACCCCGAGGACGCAGTGTTCGGGGCCGCCCTCGACTGCTACAGCCGACTCCTACACGATGTGTCATTCCTCCACCCACCACCACAGCCCGAACAAACCAACCTGGCAATGGCCTGGGCGGTCGCCAGCGCTGAGGCAGCGGCAGCGCAAGCTCCACATTTGTCAGTCGTGGTCGTGCCGTATGGCGAAACCAGTGGTTACACGGCCTGGCTCCAGCACCCACTGGTCCACGCCCTGGGACATATCCGACCGGCACACACGTGGGCCGCCATGGCCTCCGGCCTAGGTCAGCCGCTGGAGCTCCCCGCCCACCGGCGCGGACTCCATCTCCTGTGTGTGGCAAACGAGCCCGGCCGGTTAATTCTCAACACGGCCCTGGGGAATGGACTAGCGGCGGCGCTGTCTGGCGCCCTTGGACACACTCCACAGCCTGCCGCCCGCAAGCCCTTGCCGAACCCAGACGCACCTAAACCGTGGCCCAAAACCCCTCGGAAGCTGGAGCGTCGCCTCCGCACCCACACCACCCCGACACCCCTACCACAGCCCCCCCCGGCCGCCCCCACACCCCCAACCCCCACGGAGCTCGCAGCCCTCTACCCCATAACCATTCCTCTCGCACACACGTGTGGCTCCGCCGTCTTCACCGACGGGAGCAAGGTCCCACACTCGAGCGACTACACAGGCCTGGGAGCAGCGATCTGGGACGAAACTGAAAACCGCACGACGCATATAGATGAAGATATCGCTTTTGACACTCCCCTTAGCACTATTCTCAGATGCGAGTCGTCGGCTATACGCATGGCACTTAGCCTCAACCTTGACTTGCCCCACCTGCGGATTTACACCGACAGCCTTGTCAGCCTGCTTATCCTTCGCCGTGCCATTCTGGAGCCCGAGTCGCTACACGTCAGCAAACATCGCGAAATGTTCGGGGCCATCACTGACATACTGGCCCAACGTGGGTTGGCAGGTCTGAAGACATACTTCTATCACGTCCGTTCACACCAAGCAGATACGTGCGTAGGAAATCAGAAAGCCGATGAGGCGGCACAGGCAGTGGCGACTAGAGAAACCCCGCCGGACGCGGTGGAGACCTTGTACTCGCACCCGTTCGAGACACTAGAGGGCTGGATTGCTAAGAGAGAAACTGTTGAGCACAATGGCAACGTAGAGGAACGGTTACGATACGCCAACGACCTCAATCGCGACCTGAAGAAAATGGCCCGGCCCTCCACGGCCCAGGGATACACAAAAACAGGCTTATACGCAGAACTGTGGGACGCTACCAGGCAGCACATTGACGCTAGATATGGACTAAACCTGTTCGATGGCTTCCCGTTCGAAGAAGCACGCTGTGCCTTCAAATACCGATGGGGGCTCTCCTGGAACGCCAAGCGCGCCGCCCGTGTAAAACACCCCATACCCGGCTGCGCGGGGGGCGAATGCCCGCTGTGCCGATGCGACGACGGTGGCACGCACACCCTGGGCGGCTGCACCCACCGGCGTATGAAAGCCGCGTACATCGCGAGGCACAACCGCGCCGTTCAACGGATCGCGAAGGCAGTAAGTCAAGGGCAGAACGGCGGATGCGTTATGTACATGGATGCAGGAAAGGACGCCCCCGCTTACAGTGGGGGAACACGCATACCCGCATGGGTGCTGCCAGGCACGCCAGAGAGCGTGCGACTACGATTTCGCCCGGACCTGCTGGTCGTCCCCTCCTTACGCATGACCCGATCTGGGCAGCCTACTAATATGCCTCGCACGCGACTCCAGAGAAGCGCGCATAAAGTCTACGTAATAGAAGTGGGCTACTGCTCTGACCTCAATCACCTGGACAAAAGGGCAGAAAAACTGCAACAACATGACGACCTTGCCACCGCACTCCGCACCGCCGGATGGGACGTGATACACAACCAGGACACAATCATCAGCCTCGGACATACCGGCACCGTTACCACCCACCTCCATGCCCTGCTTAACACGCTCGGATGCTCAACACAATCTGCGCACCGCACCTGCCAAAAGCTTGTCCAGCACGCTGTTCACACGACTACCGCCATTACAGCTCTTCGCCGGGAACTCTGCAGTCACCCATGGCCAGGACGCCCACCTTAGCACAGTACGCCCCGTTGTGAGAGTGGGACCAGGCCCAGCGCGCCTAGGCGCGCTGCCAGCCTCCCCACTCTCCTTGGGGGACAGGGGCCCAGTGGCGGAGACCACTAATGTGGTGGTCTCTCATGCCCTCACGCCTCTACCTCCTCAGAACACGCCCTGTCACGCAGGGAGTACCATTATTATTATTATTACCATCTACAAGATACCGGTACGGTACTGCACCGGGTGCCGTCCGGGGCGGGCGGCTACCTTTCTGCACAGACAATGTTTGAGGGTACCAATCTTCCAAAAGGTCCGTTTTCGGGGGGCTGGTTGGGGGTGGAGCTCCCAAAACCCCTTCAAACGGCACATTTTGGGCCCAGGGGCGCCGTATGAAACAAAGATTGAGGGAGTACGGCTTCTTTCGGCCGGAAATCGGCCACCCCCAGCAAGTAAGGTACGAGCCGCTACGAGCCCTGAGTTGAGGATGTCGAAGACCCGCGGCTTAGGGCTTGCACTTCGGGGAGCGGCAACAAACGGGCCCCAATGCAGTGCTCGTATCTTGTAGATGCCCTCAGGCACCCGGCATCTACACATGCGTAGATGACCCTGACCGCGGCATCTACACTTAAGCCCCAAGCCCCCCAAAACGTCTACGCTTCCTGTTGAAGTTAGGGCAGCGGACTTAGCGGGATTGCGGCCTGCCCCCTCCCCCATGCATGACGGTGCAATGGTCTAAGGAGCGTATAGGGCCGAGAGCAAGCCCGGCCTGGACTAAGTCACACGTTAGGAGAGTACAAGCGAGAGGCTACATGGACACGATGCGACTGTGCACCACTGTACCTAAGCGACTCAACCTGGTGACCCTAGTCTCAATGACCCAACGACCCTACTAGACAACACTGTCAGCTAGCTCTAACAGCAGTATTTACAACAGGTTATGAGCCCCGCCTCGTGCGGTGGCGTAGAATCTCGATATGTAGCGCAAATTCTGTCACGTTTCGCGTGATGGTTGGCATAACCAGCCCCAAAGCCTGCAAAGCTTCGTTGGCGGGTTGGAGGAAGCCCTCAGAATAAGTATCATTACTTCCTCGTGAGCTCTAGAGGAACTACGGAGGATTCCAACGCTTGGAGAACATTCCGCTCGTCTACCACAAGACGACTGGGCAAGGATCTTCGGCATGGCTCAACTGGAGTATAGTGTCAAATCTTGAGAGACTTGCCGGCGCGGCCAAATGGACGCGGGGGAGCTCGTGCGACTGTCTCAGTACGCAACTTCATGGGGCGGTGGGCGCCCTGCCCATCCAGCACGACCGTGAGTACGGCTGCGGCAGTCAGCTATGGCGATAGCAAGCACATCAGCAAGGCACTGAGCTTGAGCAGGGCACTTACTTGCTTATGTTTGGTGGCTGAGCGGGGCCGTAAAGCAGAGGTGTTGCCCGTGTCAGAGGTTGGCAGGGGCTTGCTGGTATCAGTCGGTAACGTGGCTGAGACTGAGTGCTGCTCGAGGGGGGGGTATTGAGACTGAACGATCAGCACTCATGGTGTGCGTGTCAAGGTCTTAACTGCTGCACGCTCAGCTAGGATATAAGGTCCCACAGCATGGGGGACAGATGACATCCGGTTGCATCCTTGCAGCATGGAAGCTAAACCCCCTTCTCGATAGTGGTGACAAGAAATTGAACAGCAGTTCGGGGTGTGTCAACGAAGTGTGCTGACGTCTTGGTATGTGGCTGCGCAGTGTCTGAGGTACAAGACCACATGCGTTTGTGTTGACGGAGTCTGAGTGCCGCTGTGTAGTCCAGGGCCTCAAGCTGGCGCTGCGGGCTGGTAACTGCGTGTACCGTATGCCCTTTGATACCGGTAGTGGTTGCTTTCCTGGTATTTTAGGTATGCAAGGGTATATTATTGTGTCATCTGGACGGTAGTGACAGCTACACCCGGTCGCTTGGTCCAACCGACCGCTTGTGGGATCGGGGCCTAGAGTGCAGTTTCATGCCCGAATGCCTCACCAGCGTCTGATCAACCTGGTGTGCGCTGGGGCGGTGAGCGGTCTGGATCCGTAATCCGTATACCTGTGGCGTGACACTGCTAGTGACGGTGTTGATGGTGTGTTGGGAAACGGGGGAGCTGCCTAAAGCAGTCGACGGGAGGCTTTGTGCTGGGTGCCATGAAGAGGCACATGTTGCAGTACTCAAGTAGAGAGTGTGGTTGATGCAGTCTAGCTCTGTTCCGCAACCCAAGTACACGCAGTGGTGCCTGTGGTGATACGTGAGAGAGCTTCTGTGCGTATTGAGATTGGAGCGGATGCGCCGCTTCGCAGGTAGTTGGTGATGAGGCAGCGGGCTATTGTAGCTGCAACCGGACTTGCAACCAACAGTAATTGGAATCTTGGGAAGTGTCTAATGCTCTGGTGAAAGCGTATGCGCTCTGTAAGGAGCGGGTGTTCTTTAAGCTTGAGGCAAGTTGTAGCGCGGCTATCCAGAGTGCCGGCTGTAAGCTAGGGAAGCAAGTCACTTAACCCCAAGCGAGCGATGGAGTGCCGCTCACGGGGGAGTGCCGTATGATATTCGGCACCCACATGGAGGCAATGGAGGACAACAAGGGGAACCGAATGTACAGTAGCGCTTGCCCTTGGTTGTTTACTCGAGCTTGGCATGGAGCATGCGGGAGCTGGCGATTGTCGGAGAGGGGTTCTTGAGTGTTGTTCATGGCGCAAGTGAGACACCGCCAACTTGACTGCGGATGAAGACATGATTGCGTATGCGCAGACGTGCGCTTAGCGTGATAGGACTTGGTGACTGAAGCAAGCGGGTGTTACGCAGGGGCCAATGCGGGAACGCCGTGACTAGTATGAGGCGTACGTTAGCGCATGCTAAATTAGAATCTGCGCGCTTCGGCGGCAACCTAGGACAGCGACGCGCGTAGCGTGCTGAGGAGGCCTCAAGCGATGCTACTGCTTGGAGGAGTGTTGCGCTTGCGCGTGAACACGTTTAGTACGAGACAGTGATCACGAGACAGTGGTTCACACGGCAGCGTTCGTGCGTGCAGCGGAGACTGCAGCAAACGCTTCGCATCATGAGTGTACACATGGTGGCGAACGATGGCGCGGAAAACGGTATGTGCTGCATACTGAGGTGGCTTCAGACGTGGAAGTGCTGAAGGCTAGAACTAGTCAATTTAGAACGTACGGTTGTCACTGGTTGTCGGTTGAGTTACCGAGTTAGGGGCCAGGTAGGCGTGGAAGACCTTCCTGGGTGTTGCTGGTCCATTCATTGTGTTAGGACATTCATGCTCAGGTTTCGGTTGAAACTGGTTTGTTGCTACAGTATGTTTCGACGTGGCGGTAGCGTTGCGAACTACTGACGTTTGTTACTCATGCGGGTGAGTGTCAGTCCGCGGGGGAGTGTTGAAGTTAGGGCAGCGGACTTAGCGGGATTGCGGCCTGCCCCCTCCCCCATGCATGACGGTGCAATGGTCTAAGGAGCGTATAGGGCCGAGAGCAAGCCCGGCCTGGACTAAGTCACACGTTAGGAGAGTACAAGCGAGAGGCTACATGGACACGATGCGACTGTGCACCACTGTACCTAAGCGACTCAACCTGGTGACCCTAGTCTCAATGACCCAACGACCCTACTAGACAACACTGTCAGCTAGCTCTAACAGCAGTATTTACAACACTTCCCCCATTTATTTTTGCGCCCAAACCGGCCAAAACCGTCTACACTGCGTAGATGCGTGGCACCCAAACCCAAAAATTTTTCTCCGCCTTCGGCGGATTTTGGGCAGGTTTCTACAGTGTAGATGGAAGATACGAGCACTGCCCCAATGCGCAGGCTCTCGGGCGAGAAAGATTGGGCATGTCTGGGGCTGCTGCATACGGCGCTACATACATGCCACGGCCCACCCCGCTGGTTTCCGCAGCACAACGTATTTTCCCAACCTACTAGCCGACGAGGGCAGCGTATGTACAGTACATAGCACAGTACACAGTACAGTACGTAGAACTACGTAGAACTACGCAACCCTGCCCGCACGTACGTACCCATCGGGCGGCGGGCTCGCTGGCTGGCTGGCCAAAACCCGTCCATTTCGACCTCAGGCGAGCGCAGACCGCCCTGCCACTCGGCCAGCAAGTCAATACTACATATACTGAGGGGCTGGGAGCGTGGGGGACCCAGGGGAGACCAGTTTGGCGGCAGGGCGGGACCCGGCCCCAGTTCCCATCCCCAAAGTAAGACCCCCGCCCCGCACGGGAAGTAAGGGTTGTACGGCAGTGGATGACCTGTCGGGCCGTGAATCGGAGTCCCCCAAACGCTAAAAAAGGCATTTTTGTCCTATGGATGCAAGAACGTGGTTGGGCCCTACCGTAACCACGTAGTTAAGTGCCCGTATCTTCTAATTGCCCTCAGGCCCGCCCGCGGCGTCTACAGAGCGTGCAAATGACCCCTCCCGCGGCCGATACGCCCAGAACATTTTCCCGAGGGGGCAAATAATGTAACGTCGGGACGTGCGTGGCTGGACGCATGGCGGGCCGTGCCTGTACAAACCGACCCCGGCTATGTCCGGGAGATGAGGTACACGCTTGCTGCCGCAGGCTGGAGACTTGGCGCGCGTGGGCTCAGCCCACTTTTCCGTCCCTTGCGAGGGGAAACCACTATCTTGTCCCGAGGGGGCAAATGCTCTATAACGTCTGAAGATACCGTACTGCGCGTAATTATTCTATATTAGATCATTATGGGAGGCTAAAAATAACTCGAAAATTATGAAGGCGGCTCAGGTGATAAAAAGCAAAAAATATTCGGCCCTGCTGGCCTTGTAAAACTTCTCAGCCTGAGGGCGGGGACAGACAGGATTCCAGTCGTTCCATGCATGGTTGCGGCGGACGGCTGCGGAGCGCGGACAGCTGTGAGCGTGTGCGTGTTGAACCCCACCGTGGGCGCGCGCACTTCACCGGCATGGCAGAGGCAACTTCAAGGGGGGGGCGGGGGGGTTGCGGGTTAAGATGGTTGAGGCAGGGATTCGGGCCGCATTGGGCTGTATGCTGAAGGGCTGTGTGGGGACTATGTTTGTGCGAGTTGAATTTGCGTTCGTGTGTGGACCCATTAACTGGCAAAACCCTGCATGGGAGCGTGTCCATAAAAAAGAAAAATAATCCTGGTGCGGTTGAGCCGCGCTTGGTAAGTAAAAACCCAAAATAATATTTCCAGCCGTGATAAAACTTCTGGGAGTTAGTCTTCTAAGCGCAGTACGCGTGCGCAGTACGATACCGCCGAATCTGCGCCAAAACGTCCACACCCCGTAGAAGCGCCGGCGGCCCCAAATCCCAAAACAATCCCAAGAACGTTTCTCCGCAGATTTGGGGCAAATTCCTACAACAAGTTTCTACTGCCGTTAGTGTCCTTACTTCTCGCCAGCGGCGGCGGCCAACCCCTAGCCTATCTACCCCTGGAAGATGCAAGCCCTGCAATTGACGTGCGTGCAATATATACATAAACCCAACTTGCTGTGATAGGCAGTGCTCGTATCTTCCTTCGATATGCCCCAAAAAGCCTCCGGCGGAAGAAAGTTTAAATCTTGTGGCAAAAAATCTGTGACAATGCTACAGATTTTGAGGGGTCTTTCTGAGAATCGCAGAAGACAGTTTGGGGCGGGGGTTTCTGTCACGTGTCCGGGCCCAAGGCAAGGTTCCCCAGGATACTCTATCTACGGCCGTGTCCTGCAGGAATGGATGCACGGCGGCATGAATGGGAGATTGAGAGATTGCTGACACGGCCTGACACACCCCGGGCCTGACACGAACCGTGCATGGGACTGTCCCCTCTGTAACATCCGCATTCATAGGTCGGGGCGGGCGGATGGAGCCCCGCCCAGAAAATTATTTTGGAAATGGAACATCTAGATGCGGCGGCAGCAGGTTTCTCAATATTTAAAGATGCCTTTTTTCGAAAATCTGTCACTGGCGCCGCGCCTGCTGCCCCTCTTAAGATACGAGCACTGGTGATAGCCACAGTGCATGACCCTTTGCGTCAGCAGCAGGTCCCTCGTGTAACCATTACTGGAGCAACCTCCCGCCTGGTAACCTGGTCAATCAACCCGAGCGAGATAGATAGAGCTTGCCAGCGTGAACCATCGCTACCATCTCTTCATCAGCATATCCATGCATGTTCATTCATCATTCAATTATTATGTATGGGAGTTGTCGTTGGCGCTGCTGGGGTCTGCCTGTATTACTCACGCCTGCAGGCGTCCCACAGGCACGACGCGCACGTTCTCTTGCAACACACGTGAGCGCCATCGGACCAGCCCCACTACCGCCAGCAGTGCCAGCACTGCCGTACCAACCAAACCCCCCACTGCCGCCCCTACCACCGTAGACGCGGCCAAGTGGCCGCTCTCGATGCGGCTGCTGCTACTGTGTGATGTGCCCCTTTCGTCGGCACTGCTGCTGCCGCTGTTTCGGGCGCCAGTGGTGGCGGTGTCAACTCCATCATTCAACGCTAACCCAGTTGGCGCGCCCTGCTGCTGCTGTTGCTGCTGCTGGTCGGCACCGTTGCCTGCATTGTCAGTCACAGATGGCAGAGGCACGCCCTGGTGCGGATCCGTTGGCTGCTGTGAGCTGCTGGGCAAGGCCGAAACTGACAACGCGGCATCTCTGCTGGTGAGTTGAACTGCTGCTGGCTGACTGGGCGGCGGCCGTGGACTGCTGGGCACAGCAGCCACCTCCACCTCCTCATGAACAGCAGCAGCAGCAGTCGTCGCAAGGCCGACTTGGAACGGTAAAGTTGGGGGCCGATGGGTGGCGGCGGGCAGCAGTAGTATAAGCAGCAGAGGCGGAACGCACCCGCAAACGAGCACGACAACGCTTGAGCCTATCTAGCTTGAGCCTATCTAGCTAGGCGGCCCTCCACCTACCTACCTACAACAGCAGGCAACTACTTGATGTGCGGTGTGCACAGCTCTGCTGGCGTAGATAGCATGCACCCCAGTGACCCCTCCATGTATGCGTGCACTCACGTCCAGTAGATGGTGGTGCGGGCGGTGTTGGGCTAGGCGGCGTCATCGGGGGCGGGCTAGGCGGGTCAGATAGATCGGCAACAAACGGGCCCGACGTGCAGTAGACTCCAGGCACCTCCATGCCGTTGACGTTCCGCATGAAATCAAAGCCACCGTCGCAGCTGCTGGGCGAGACATCACACCAGGGCTTGTCCGGAAGGGTCCTTTGGGAGCTGTCGAACGTGCAGCCAGCGTACGTTGTGTTGCCTACCACGTAGGTGGCCTCGCAGTTGCAGGCGCCGTTGCCCCAGTTGGCCTTCTTGACGTACGTGCACACACCAGGACTCTTTTGGAAACCCAGGATACTGCCCTGCTCCATGACGTATGCACTTCCGTTGGACCGCACCGTGAAGGCCCAGCAGCTGGCGCCGTAGTTGCAGTTGACCGCGGCATCCGCTGCTCGTGTTCTCTGAACAATTTGGGAACGGACACTGTAGCTCCAGTCGGTGTTCATGAGCACGGTGTACCCGGGCTTGGAGGGGCAGCCTGCGTGCATGCAGCAGTGCGTGTCCAGGCATACAAGCGACGCATTAGTCAGGCGCGCAAGACATAGCATGTATGGCGGCAGGTAATAAGTAAGACGACCATGCAATCCAAATAGACAGCAAGAAAGGGGCTAGAGGAGCCATGGCGGACTGGTCCTGCGTTCTAGAGATCCAGACATGATACGACGTATGTACGAACTCACTTGGCAGGCGCGGCCTGGGCGGTGTAGGTGGGGTAGGCGGGATGAGTGGGTTGGAAATACCCGGGCCCGAAGTGCAGAAGATTGCAGGCGTCGTCCTGCCGTCAGCACCGGTGAAGTTCCAGTTGGAAGCACTGCAGCTGCTGTGCGTCAAACACCATGGCTTTCGAGGCCACAGCAGCTCCGTGCAGCCCGTATACGTCATGCTAGTCACGCCGGCGCTCGTCAAGCCGCCGCCGACCACGTAGGTGGGCAGGCAGCTGCACACGCCGTTGCCCCAGTCGCCGTTCTTGACGTACGTGCACCTGCCGGGTGCGCGGCTGTACATGTCCACTTTGCCCACCAAGTAGCGACCAGAGTCGTCCCACAGTGTGCAATGCGGGTCGGCGTTGCAAGATGCCTCCGCACTTGCGGGTGCTGTCTGGTAGGCTTGCGAAAGATCCGGATCATATTTGCTTTCATCCCCCTGCGCGTCTACTAGCATGGTGTAACCTGCCTTGGGCAGACACCCTGCATGTGCATGCGTGGCAGTGCGATGTGGAGGGGGCAAGGTGTGGAGGCCAGCAGCTTCAGAGCTACGAGGAGTAATAAGCAAGGTGTCGAGGTAGTCGAGGCCAGCTTCAGAGCGAGGAGAAATAAGCAAGGTGTGCGTGGAGGCCAGCAGCTTTAGAGCGAGGAGTAATAAGCAAGGTGTGGAGGCCAGCTTCATTCAGCGCGCAGAGCGAGCGATGTCGGTTAAAACGACGCACAGCCCCCCTACAGCCGCCAGGCTAATTTTTTCGCTCAGCCAGACAGCTTTTGCAGGCAAGATGCTTGTCGTAGGCAGGTCTCTTCCAGATGGCTAGCCACCCAACACCGGTCGTATGATGACGCCCGGTGCTGTTTTAACTGAGAAGGGGGGAGAAGGGAGACGGAGGCGGGTGTGGGGGCCGACGAGAGCGGGCCTTGGTCAGACGCGGTCGGTGTTGCCAGACGGTGTTGCCACACACGTGCGCTCCGCAGAAGTTGTTGTCGCCGCTGGGATACGGTCTTGTTTAGTTGTTTTCTTGGTCTAGGCGGTTAGAAGTAAGGATACAGAAAGTAAGGGGCGCCGGGTGCTGACACGCACCGGCGCCGCACAGGCGGGCTCGGCTTGCAAGGACCGGGCACCAGAGGGCAGACGCTGTCTCACTCAACGCTGGCCTGTCCTGCGCACTCCACGATGTGGGAGCTAGAGGTGGGGAAGGAAGAATATCCTTTCGGGGGAGTCGGCTTGGCCGGGATTGGGGCACGGGGCCAGAGCAGGTGGGTCTTGAGGGGTAGGAGGAGAGAGAGGGAAAGAGAGGAAGGCCAGGGGAAGGCGACCCACAGAATGCTACCGGAACTTAGTTTAGGCCTGGCTGCGTCTCCGCTGGCTAGGGTTATCCGCTGTCTTGACTTGTTTTTGCTTGACGAGACCCTCCCGCCGGTAGGGGCACAGGGGACTGGTCACGGCAGTGGCTAGGAGCCTGCTGCTAATTTAGGCGTGCGCGGGCGACTTGGGACAGATTGCTTGACGCCGGAAAGGCCAGTTGCAGTGACGGCGCAGCCGTCACTGACGGGGGCGGACCTGTAACGGAAACCTGTTTAGGTGGCAGGGGAAGATTGAACCTGCACACGAAAGAGAGAGGGGAAATGCCTGCGAGGGAGGGGACACCGACGCAGGCTAGTGCCTGCGACACGAAACACAATGGCAGAGCGCGGCCCTGCGTGTGCTGACAATAGCTGCTGACCTGGTTGCGCGTTCACAACTGCTGTCCTGATTACGGCACCGGATGGCACCACTGCAAGACGCCCGATCCCTGGGGCTACCTACACCCTTAACCTGATATCCCGACGTTATCCCAGTCAGTCCCTGCTTATCCCAGGGGGGAAACTCAACCCCCTTGTTACCTACGACACACCGACCCTACTGGCTGCGGGGCTCCTTGCCCGTCTTACGCGCGGGAGTCAACCCGGAGGCTGCGAGGCTCCTTTTACTCGCTAGGCCTGGGGCTTCGGGGACTTGCTGCCCTAGTGTGTGGGTGGGCCTCACAGAAGCACGATACCTCCTCCTTTATGCCTAAGACTGAGGGGAACGGGATGACCAAACGGTGAGGCCTTGAGAGGTGGGTGTCAGAATCCACTGACCCACGACCACGCGATGTAGCAGTTGACACGGGGCTATGCGACTCCAAACGTGGGCACCTGCGGTGCAACAGAAACTGAAGAGAAACCCTGCGGCCACCTACGGCCGGGGTACGAACACAAACCACAAACAGGCAGACAGGCGGGGGGCAGAGAGCGTCCCACAATATAATCCCTCTACGTATAACAGCTGGAGCCCTTAAGATGGCAGGTGCACAGCTGACGACAGGTTGTTTACAGAACCCTACACGTTACCTCACGATGGGGGAGGCGGAGAGTGTGGGGGGTATAATAGCTGGCGCTTCCAAAGGTCTAGATCAGAGAGCTGCACTGGACGTTGCCGGCTGGATGGCTAGGCGTTGTCGAGGCAGGGGAACTGTAGACCAGGTTGATTCACACACACGCACACGTTACACGGTCAGCCTGGCCGCAGATGGCCGGCTACAAAGTTGGTCCAGAGGGCTTGGTTCCCTCGTGCACACGTAACCTATTCAAAGCGTCACAACTGTCTTGGCAATACACTAACTATGACCACAGCGGTGGGCTTGCCAGGCCCGATTCTGTAAGAAGAGTTATTCTGTTTTGGTTAGGTAAGTCTTGAATACAACTCTACTGCTGGGTGACGAACACTGCGCCGGCAGCGCCTATATATACTCCCCTCAATGGGTCGTACGGCGCTTGGGACTTGCCGTTCAGGCCGAGGACTGTGGCCTGTGGCCTGGCTGGCTTGCCCGGCCTGCCCCCTGTCCTGCTTGGCTTGGCTGGCCTGAGTGGCCGCCAAGCCGCGCAGGCCATCTGCGCAGCGCCCGCCTCCGCCAAACCTCCTAACACGCACATCACATCATCACCTATCCTGCTACTCTCACCGCCTCAGGCCTAGCGCCTTGAGGGCTCCTACAGTCAGTCTGTTTCCTCAGGCCTGCGAGGCCCTCCGACACCATCGACCAGCGCATTCAGGCGCGCCCTTATGTCAAACACACAAACACCTGCACACCGACACACCTGGCCTCTCGCCAGCCTTCGTCTTGCCCGCCGCATGCCCAGGCCGCGCTCAGCTGTCGCTGCTCCGGCCTGGACCCGGTTGCTGAGCCAGCCATTGCTGCTCAGCAACTGGGAGCCTTAACTGATCACCGCATTCACCGTTTTATGCAGCCGACCCTTCGTCGCCGAGTGCGGCTTTCGACCACTTGCTCGGTCCGCAACCCTTCAGCGACTCCTTGCTCAAACTGCCTTCTTTTTGTCACCTTGATTACGTATTGCATACATACTACCAAATGTAATGCTTCGGGCCCTGGAGTTCGCCACCTGCTTGCCTTTCGTCTTGTGCCGACAGCTTACCGCACTGCTCCCCTACTCGCTCGCTTCTTGTTGTACATCCAGATAGCTCAACACAATCAATCAATCTTCAAACGGCCTGTGTACTGCCAGCCCTTTTCCTCACGGTTTGCTTTGCGGAATCCAGAATTCGCCTTGTCTCTCACGCCGTCTGCTTGGTGCACTCCATCTGTATTTACCCCGCCCATTTAACTTGGTTGCCAATATAGTACACACGGGCTCACGCCTCGCGTTCCAGGTTGGACCGACGTTGCGTGTGCCCGTCCCTGCCGCGGCCTCACCCCTTCACCCATCCTGATCTCCCCGTGTTACCCCGCGTTGGAACCCCCAGCACGCACTTGTATGCTAGCCCGTAACAATTTTTAGCGGGCTACGTGGCTGGCGAGGACTGGTACAAAACATGTACTGGCGCTGACAGGAGGTGCCGCGTGCTTTGCACCTACAGCTGTCGGTTCGCCCCCACCTACGCCGCGCGCCCCAGTGCGGCCCCTTCGGCACCGAGTGGCGCCAGCCGGGGAGACCCGCACCTTTAAACATACCGTGATCCAGCACATGACTCCCTTATCCGACACAGACCCCTTCCCTCATCCTCAAGCGGGCCCCATGAAGTGGTGCCCTTAGTTGATCCCACGTAACTCTCCACTGCTCAAGTATGGCTATTCAAACCTTCAATAAATCCCGCACAGATGTTCTCTTAGGCTGCTCCTGCCACTCAGACATGTGGCGCCCAATGCTACCCCTAGTACGTACCCCTGCACGCGTCCGTGTGCTGCGGTCAAGGGCTCCCTGCCCCCAGACGCTCCTAGCTACTCCCCTCATTATTAACAGTTGTAGTGTCCCCTTTACCCTGGCCTTGCCATATCTCCGTTCATCCTGATTCCGTCGTAATTAATCCCTACAGTGCTATCCCATCTAAACCGTCCCTTACGTGCAGTCCGCTTGGGTTCCCTTGCTTAGTCCGCAGTCTGCCGGGTGGGTCCCGACGCTGTTTAACTCAGCTAGCCTGTCTCTCCCTGGCTGCTGTATTGCCTTCTAGTACGCACCGCGGTCGAAGGTGGCCGCGATCTTGGAGGCCCATCCCGGCTCGTGCTGGGTGGCGGTCACCAGTGCGGCCTCCAGCAGCGTCTCGACCAGGCGCGTCGCTTTTTCGCGGTTGACGACGTCCAGGCGGCCTCGGCTGTGGCGCAGCGTGACGGTGGCGGGCGGCATTTCGCTCCCCTGGAGCATCGCGTGCACCCACCCGGCGTCCTCCGACTCCCGGAATGCCAGGTGCAGGGCCCGAGCTGCCAGCCCCATCGCCACATTTTGCAGCCAAAGGGGCACGCCGTCACCCTGCTCCAGCCAATATGGGCGCGGTGGCTCGCGGCTGGGGCCTGTACCCAGGTTACGCGGGGCGCGAGCCACCGCCGCTGTCTGCTCCGCAGCGCCCGGCTGGGCGCTGGTACCAGCCGTCGCTTGCACCGGCCGGAACAGCCGGCGGTTGACGCTGCTGGTACCACCATGGTCCACCGGTTCGGTCTTCACTTGTGACGGCAGGGGCACAGCGCTCAGCGGCAGCCAGCCGCCCTGTCGTCGCCGCGGGTCCTGAGGCAGTGCCCGAGGCGGCGGCGGCCCCTGCGCCTGCACCGGCGGCGGCCCCTGCGCCTGCACCGGCGGTGTTGCCTGCGCCTGCACCGGCGGTGGTGCCTGCGCCTGCACCGGCGGTGGTGCCTGCGCCTGCACCGGCGGTGGTGCCTGCGCCTGCACCGGCGGCGGTGCTGCCCCCGGGTTGGACCGAGAGCGCCAGCGCGAGTACCCGGCACGCCGGTAGGAATGCGCCCGTGCCTCCTGTCGCGGCTGCGGTACTGACGGGGCCGCACCTGCGGGTGCCCGCTGTGACTGCGGCCGAGTCGGCGAGCTGGGCGGCCGTGGCTCCTGCTCTCCGGGTACTTGTCGCTGCTGTCGCTGCTGCATCGGCTGCGGCTGCTGCTGCTGCTGCTGCTGCTGCTGCTGCTGCTGCGAGCGGGCGACCGCCTTGGCCATCATGAGCGGCGGCACCAGTGGGATCCCTGGCGGCGACAGATAGCTACTCTGAATGCTCCGCAGTAGAGTCAGCGGCTGGGGCACTAGGGCGGCCGGTGGGGGCGCTGCCTTTTGCCGCTGCGGCTGAGGACCCATCTCCGAGCCTGAAGACATGGAGAGCGGTCGTCGCCGGTCCTCCACCGGCTCTGCCGGCCCCGGTACCGCCGGGGTCTCCGCTTGGGCCTCCACCCGCGTTCCGCAGTGATCAGCTGCTACGGTCGTGATGTGTCCTGCTGCGCCCTCTGCCCCTGCCGGCAGGCGAGCCTCCTCGCGCCGCTGCAGGGCTGCGACCAGCGCGCACGTATCCCGCACGAAGCTGTCCGACGGTGAGGTAACCATCATGCGTGCTGCCAGTTGGAGCTCCTGGTTGGCGGTGCTGGGCGGCGATCCCAGGCTGGGGGAGTCCAGCAGGCCGAATGTGACCACGGAGCCGCCCGAATCGCTCGGCTCCCGCGGCTGCTGCTGTGGTGGCTGCGGTGGTGGCGCCGGCGTTGGGGTGCCGCGGCTGGTGGTGATTGGCGGCATCCAATAGGGGACGAGCAGGCCGTCGCTCTCCCGAGGAACGACCTCGAAGCCCAGCTGGCTGCCGCGCAGCCGGCTGCTGGGCATTGTTGACGCGGCTGCCCACATCCGCTCGCTCCGTTCCCGACCCGGGGTGCGGCTTGCTCCGGCCCGCCGGCGTGCCTCTTCCTGTTCCGGAGTGAGGAGCGCCGACTCGCTGGTGGTGCTGCTGGTTGGGCCGGCCATTAAGCTGCTAGCGTTGGCGTGCCTTCCGGCTGCAGCCACTGCCGCTGCTGTGCCGGCCACAGCTCCGAAGCCGCCGAAGAAGGCCCCAACACCCCCCTCCAGGTCGTCCGACTCGGCGTCGGCCGCTGCGCCGGCCTTGGCGTCGGCGGCTCGGTAGCACGCCCCTGACGCCGCCCCGGCTTCCGCCGGGGTTCCTGCCAGCGCTGCGGTCTGCTCGGCCAGACGTGCCCAGAAAGCTGTTCGCTGCTCTGGGCCGAGCGGTCGCGCCAGCATCTCAGCCATGTTTTGCTCGTCTCTGGTGAGACCCAGCTCATTCCGCTGTGTTGCACGCGCCTGCGTGGTCGTCAAGTCCGTCACCCCATGCGTTTAGATATTCGTCAAACCAAATGCCTCTCACAAACGCCAACGTTCTAGTCACTTGAATCATACTTGGAAGGCTCATTGCATAGCGCGCCTCCCGGCCGCACCTCGTCATCGGCCGTGAACTCGAGGCGGCCGTTGTTTGGCATGCCCTGGTCATGGCCTGGCAGGTCGTCCGTCCACTACGCACATAGGCGGCAACCATTCGAATGCGTTAGGACCGCGTCACTGCAACGGCCGTCACCGATAATACAAGACAATTAATGTTCTCGTTTAAACCCTAACTCGACAACTCACGGGCTCTACAATCGAACCCCACTTCGCATCGTCTGACACGTTTCCCTCCCCCTCCTGATCTCACCCCGCTGCTCGCCGACCCGCCATATTCGGTGGTCGTTGAGTTTACTGGCGTTGCGCCGGGGCGCAACGGAGCTGGTGGATCGGGCGTCAACTGGCTGGCTCGCCAGACGTTGTGCTGCAGGGGCGGAGAGTCGCCCTCCGCGCCGGCCGCTGCTGCCCCAACCATCCTGCCTAAAAGCGCCGGCATGACAGCCTATGCGCCTACTTCTGTCCTCAAACTCCCTCTAGACCTTGCAACTCAACTACTTTCAGCTATGCTCTAAGATTTAGTTACTGCTCAAGCGTTATCAACGTAAGTACTCAAACTAGCAATGGTGGCTTTGCGCTCTGGGCTACAGCGCCCTTGCTGGCTTAGCTGGCTATCTTGCCTCGCATGCTGTTCGCGCCAACTGCCAGTCCTCTTGCCCCTCCATCTCTAGGGTGGCCGTAGGCCCAATCTTACTGTCAAGCCTGTTTGGTGTTGTTCTTTTCACCAGTAGCCTCCCGCGCTGGTAGCCGGGGCGCAGGGCGTAAAGCGCACACACGTCATAAAGCGCGAACACGGTTCCTCCTCCCGGCCCTCTTTCCAACTGAGCCCAATATAAACCAGCGTCTCGTTGACGCAATCGCCCCAAGTGAGGTTGCTTTTGAATAGCCTAGCCCTTTATTAATGGGCCCGCCTTCTTTTACTCCAGCAAAGGTTACGCGCCTGCGCTGTAAACAATTTAATACCTGGCCACCTATACACTGTATTCAGTCACTACTCTCCACACCAACATCTCACGC
The DNA here is from genome assembly GCF_000002595.2 of Chlamydomonas reinhardtii. Lineage (NCBI taxonomy): Eukaryota > Viridiplantae > Chlorophyta > Chlorophyceae > Chlamydomonadales > Chlamydomonadaceae > Chlamydomonas > Chlamydomonas reinhardtii. The sequence goes on from NC_057006.1 coordinate 3,508,232, forward strand.
TGCTCGTGCTTCGCGGTGGTTAGGCGGTTTCCCCGACGGCGGTTTACCGCCCACCCCGTCGCTGCCGCGCAGCAGACCCGCCTCCACCCCTGGTTACCTAGCCGCCCCACGGTGCACCAAGAGCTGCGCCGTGGGCACTGAGAACTGTCGGCCCTGCTGGTCCTCGACTAACGCCAGAGTGCCCGTTCGATTCCACATCTTCCACTTATACGGGCCCTCCGTGTCACGCTGCAACTTAGTCCTGCCCTTCGTCACTCGGTACACCAGCGCGTCTTTTGCCAGACTCGGCAAGTGGCTTAACGCTGGATCGTCATCCGGTATTGACTCGTGGCTCCGTTCGGGGCTGGCCGAGGCTGGGGGAGCAGAGCCGCCCTGGCCCCGCCTACCACGCCCCCGTCCGGAGCTGCGGTCCTGGCCTCGCCCGCCTGGGTTGCTGCCTCGGGCTCCGCGTGCATGCTCCACCGCGCCCCCTCCTAAGGCGACATCCCCGGTGTGGGCTTCCGTGGTGGTGGGACGCCGCGGGCTCCTGGTCGGGGTCACAGTGCGGTCACTGTCTGTGTCCCCTGCCACCGCGATGGCATCCGTGGGCGGGGCTGCCGCCGCCGCAGTGTGTGGTTTGGGTGGAGCGTTCTTGAAAGTGCGATTGGCGTAATCGCGCTTCATACGCTCTTGTGCTGATTCCATGTTGGCGCGTGCAGCGGCAGCGGCGCCGTCCAAAATGGACCGCCTAGCGTTGGCCGCCTGCCGCCGGGCCTCGGCCACCTCCTGCTCGCCCTCATCCGCTGAATCCACATCCTCGCCGGGTTCCGCCGCCTGCTGGTCCAGCGGCGGCTTCTGCTGTCCCAGGGTCAACTCCCTTCCATACAGCAGCAGTGCCGGCGAGCAGCCAGTGGAGCGCTGCCGCGCCGCCCTGTAAGACAAGGCGACCTGGGGAAGGTGCGTATCCCACTCCGTCTCTTCTCCGGTTTGGCATAGCCGCACCAGAGCCGAGCGCATTACGCCCATGAAGCGCTCCACCTGCCCATTCTGCTGTGGGCAACGGGCGCCTGTGCGAACGTGGCGGATTCGCTCGCGCCCCAGCAGCTCGGCGAACTGACCCTGCCACTCGGTCCCCTGATCAGTCATTACGACAGCAACCGAGCCCCAATGACACACCACGTGCTCCCAGAACCACCGCGCGGTCGTGGCGCTCTCCTTATTTGGTAACGCGCCCACTAGCGGGTACTTGCTGAATGCATCAATTGCCACTATAATGTACTGGTTGCCCCGCGGCGTGATAACGTGGGGCCCACTCAGGTCCACGTTTACGCGGTGATGCACTTGCATGATGGGTAGGGGCCGCAGCGGCAGGTTACGCAGCAACACATGCTGTGCCGGGTGGCATTGCGAGCAGTGCTCCACGTACACCTTGCAATCATGCCCCATGCCCTCCCACCAGAAGCGGGAGCGGCACAGGTCGAACGTGCCGCGCGCCCCCGGGTGAGCAAGCCCATGCACCTCCGCCAGCGCTTGCTGGCGTTCGGACAGCCGCAGCACCCGCACCTCTGGCCGGTTGCGAGTGCCGCTCCTGAATAGTTGTCCGTTCGCCCAGCGGTAGCGCCTTGCCTTGCTGATAATGCGGGCGCACTCCTTGTAGAACTCGTTCCAGGTCAGGTCTGGCCGCTCCATGAAGCTGCGGTGTTGCAGGTAGTGCAGCAACCCCGTGTCTGCCCAGATGGCGCTCTCACGGGTGCTGTAGCGCGGCACGCCATCGACGGCTATTATGTCTTCAGAAACCTCTGCCTCTGATACGCTTCCGCTGCCTGGTTCCCATTCAGGATCCTCATCTGAGGAGTCCCGCGCAACTGCCGCCGCCACTAGCTCGGGGGGTGGTGCCCGTGCTGTGGTGGCGGAGGGTTTGGTCTCCCCCGCCGCCCCCTCCTGGGCGCCAACAAAGGTTCGACAGCTGAGATCGTGCGCTTGGGTGGAAGCAGGGAGCTCCATCTCAGGTGGGTCAGCAGTGGCCGTCCAGCTGCCGGGTCCGGCCTGAAGGTCTGCTGCCGCTGTCCCGGCAGCCGCTGTTGGGGGAAGCTCTCCCTCATGGATGTCCCTCGCCGCCGCCCTGCCGGTTGTAACTGCGGCAGCAGGGAGGTGCCGTCGCACAATCTTGAGTTTTCGCCGTGGTGACAGGGGGTCGGCTGCTGTGGTTGCGGGACCGCCGCCTACGTTGGCGGCGCCGCTGAGCATGGCGCCGCTTCCCCCACCTTCGGCAGCCGGGGGATGGTTAGGCGTCAGCCCTCCTTTCCCCTGGCCGCCTCCCGCGCCCCCGCCTTGGTTCGGAGCCCGCTGCTGCTGGTGCTGGGGGCAGAACCAGTCGCCCTCGGGGACGCGCCTCAGGGGTGGCTGTAAGCAGGTGGTGTGAAATGCCTGCTCACAGCCAGGGAAGTCACAAAGCAGCATGTTCCACTCCGGCTTCCCTTGCTGGCATCGCCCACACTTGGGGCTAGTGCCCTCGCTGTCACTGCCCCCTTTCTCGGTGTAATCCTGTAAGTGCTGTGGGGCACAGGGCAACCGACGCCGGCGCTGCGGAGCCCCCGAGGGCGTCCGAAGGGACGCTGACGCCGTGGCTGCTGTGGACGCGGCTCCAACACGGCCCCGCTTTCCTGGGCTCAGCAGTGGGGACGCCTGCTGTGCCCGCGCTGCTAGGGCCTGCTGGAATCCCGCGGCTGTGGCCGGCCGGATACGTAGCCCTGCTGCATTGTCGTGGGCTGCAGCTTTTGTGGTTGCGTCGCTGTGCGGGGCCTTTGCGGCTGCCGCGCTCCCCCCATCGCCGGCCAGGGCCGCGGTTTCTGCCGCTGGGGCGGCGGTCACCACCGGGCTACCTTCTGCGGCCAGAGGCGGTGCTCGCAGTGCCAGGAAGGCCCTCGCCCCGCCCCGGGGTGTCTGGGCCGACCACACCCGGTCGAACTCCTGAGATAGCGTGCGGCCATGCAGGAAGGTAGATAGGCTGCCACCAAGGCGCCGGGCGCGCTGAGGTGCCATCGCCAACCCAACCAAGTGCAGCTTCCCATCAGCGGGGGAGTCGACGGCGGTGTCTTGCTGCTGCGGCGGATGATCCGTTGGCCCCGTAGCTTCCTCGTCCTCCTCCAAGTGTCCCAGCCGACTAAGTCCGTCCACGTTGCCGTGCCGGGTGCCGGGCCGGTGTACGATGATCATATCGTAACCCTGCAGGCGCAGCGCGTAGCGTGCCAGCTTGCCCGTCAGGTCCTTTGCCTTCGTGATGTAGGTGAGGGCTGAGTTGTCGGTGATCAGCTCAAACCGTCCACACGCCAAGTACTCATGGTACTTCTTCACCGCCCATACGGCCGCGTAGGCCTCGCCGTCCGTGCTGGACCACCGCGTCTCCGCCCCAACCAACCGCTTGCTCGCATAGGAGACCGCGTACTCACGTCCTTCATCGTCCACTTGCGAAAGGCAGGCGCCCACCGCGTTGCAGCTGAAGTCAGTGGCGAGGCGGAAGGGGCGGGTGACATCCGCGGCACGCAGCACGGGCTCCGTGGTTAGTGCCAACTTCAGTCGGTCGAACGCCTCCTGTTGCTCCAGCTCCCAGCGGTAACCGGCTTTGCCTAAGCAGTCGTATAATGGTCGGCTTATGACCGCAAAGTTGGGCACCATCGAGCGATAGTAGTTGGCCAGGCCGAGGAACGCCTTGATTTGTCGCACAGTTTTTAACTTTGGGTAGTTGCGAATGGCGTCCGCATTGCGGGCGGCCAGGGTGTATGTCCCGAATTGGTCGATGGTGTGACCCAGGAAGTCCACCTTGCTCGTCGCGAAGTGGCATTTCTTCACTGCCATCTTCAGGTTGGCCAGACGTAAACAGTCAAAGGTGTCTTGTAGGTGTTGTGCGTGCGCCAGGGCGTCCGGGCTGGCGACGCAGATATCATCGATGAACAGGGCGCAGCACTTCCGGCCCGTAGTCTCCCCGGGCCCGTACCAGAGCAGTGGACGTAGCACCATGCTCAGGAGGCGCTGGAACAGTGCCGGTGACTGCCGGGCCCCCATGGGAAGGACGTTGAACTCGTAGAGTCCAGACGGGGCCTGAAACGCTAGCTTGCAACGATCCTCACTGCGTACTGGGACCTGCCAGAAACCGGCAATGAGGTCCATAGTGGAGTAAATCCTCTTCTCACCCATCGGTGGGCCGATGGTGTCGATTAGTGTTTGGACGTGGGGCATCGGGTAGCGAAGCGGTTTGGTCAACTCGTTGACAGCGCGCAAGTCAATACACGCCCGCCACTGGGGGGGTGCGGGTGGTGCGTCCGTGGCGCCCCCGCCCGCCTTGTCGCTGCCTGCCGGCCGCTTCTTTACCATCACCATAGGGGAGCACCATTCCGAAGAGCTGTGCTGTATGACGCCTGTTGCCAGCATCTTCTGCACCTCGGCCTCCAGGGCATCACGCTCGCCCTTGCTAAGCCGGTAGGGGTTGGTGCACACGGGTGCGGCGTCCCCCGTGTCGATTGTCGCCTCTAGCCAGTCTGTGACCGACAGGTCTTGGTTAGAGACGGCAAATAAGTCGTAGTTGTCCAGCAGAGTTTTGGCCAGTAGGGCTTGGGCGTCAGGCGGTAAGGTGGGGTCAATGGAGCCCAGGAGCATTTGCCGTCGCTCGTCGTCTGGTCTGATGGGGCCCCTCGCCTCCCTTAGTCTGGCGCCGTATGCCCTTGCCGCGGTCAGGTGCTGGTCGGGAGTCATCCCGAGTACCTGGTCACGCGTTGGCCGGGCCTGGGTGATTGTGGCCACGGGATCAGTGCCACGGTCTGGAACGGCAAGGGAGGGTGATCGTGAGGGCCTGCCGATGGTGCCTGCAAAGAAGCAGAACGCTGTTTCCTCATCCTCGCTACCACTCTTGTCCCAGCTCTCGTACCGCAGGGATGGCCCATCGTCGTCCGAGTCGGTGCCGTCCCTTCGGGGTTGAGGATGGAGAGTTGCTTTACACACATACTGGTCTGGGCTCCTTGCCCCCGCTCGGGTAGACGTGGGCAGACCAGCTATTGGGTTGGCTGCGCCTCGTTGGTTCGTGGTGCCGTCAGGCTCGATCAGTCCCTCACCGCGCTCCGTCGCCGTAGCCGGGTTTTCCCAAGCTTTAGCCCAGGCGGGGAAGGAAAAAGGATCTCGGGGGATGTCCGAGTTGCTGGCGGAGATCAGGCTCGGCGTTTCAGCTTGTGAGGGGTCGGCCTCCATCAAGTCATCAACACTTGGCGAGCGGCGCAGGGTTAGCGCTTGCGGGGCCTGGGTTAGGTAGTCGCCCGTGCCCTCGTCATCATCGGAGATGTCAGTGCCTTCCAGGCTGTAGGCATCCAAGTTGTGCCACCATTCCTCATTCTCTTCATCGTCACAGCCTGGTAGCTGCAGGTCCCGTTGTCCGGCTAGGAAGGCGGCCGCCTCTAGCACTTCGAGCTCGTGTGAGGCAGTCCATTTCAGGATGCGCGCCACGCGCTCCACCTTGTCGATAGAACCTCGCCCAGCCGCCAGCTCGTGCAGAAGGGGTAGAGCCTCCGGTGGCAAGTCGGGTGATGGGAGGCTGTTAGTGGGGCTGTAGTCTGGTGGCAGCCGTGCTTCCCTCGCCTGCCGCCCTGGGGTCTCAAAGGACTGTGGGTTGTGGTGCCCGGTGACCGCGGAAGGTGTCCGTCGTGGTGTTGGCGGCTGTGATCGTGGCCGCTCGTGGGCGTCACTTGCAGCCGACATAAGGTCGTGCCAACGCTGCTCTTCCACTGAGACTGTCGTTGAAGGCGGGGGGGGTCCAGGCGGTTGGCCTTCCAGCAGTCGTTGCCATTCCTCCTCGATGTTCATAGGCTCCGCAGGTGGGACCACGGGATTGTCGGCGGGTGCTGTAGGGACTGAATCTAGGTCCATCATTAGCACTCGCCTGCCCGACTGTGGTGCAGGTATCCGGACCCTGGTGGTTCGCTCCTGCTGCAGTGCCTCCAGCATCTGGTCATACCGCTCCGCCCGCGCCAGGGAGGCGGTGGCGGAGAGGTTTGAGAGCTCAGGTGGGGCTATCTGCTGCTGGTGCACAGCGAACGGGGAGAGTGGCTGTACCCGGCCGTTGCCCCCTGCCAAGGGTGGTTGGCGGGTCGGCGCTTCGGGTTCCTCAGCCTCCCTCATGGGTTGCTCAGTAGGTGCCGGCCGTTTGTGGGCTAGGTGGGCGGCCGGTCCGCTCAGTCGTGAGAACTGGATCCGTCGTGCTGAGCGATGGCCTAGGTCGTTGGTGTACTCGAGTAGGCCCCTGCTGTAGCTGATATCGGCCCGGATGGGCGCCAGGAAGTCGGAGCCCAGCAGGATGCCGTAGTTGGTAGCTTCGGTGACGTATGCATCCACCGAGCACACCATATCGCCGAGCGAGATCAGGAGGCCTCGCACAAGGCCGCATGAGGGGGCGCGTACCCCATCTGCATTGGTGAAAGGCACGTCCGATCGTACCACATCTCCTTGCCTACTCAGCCGTTTAAGGGTGATGCGTGGCACCACAGTGTTGCTGGCGCCGGTGTCCACCACGGCTGGGATTGGCATGAACCGTCCGTCCGCCCTACCTAACAACACCTCTGTTTCTACCACATCCCAGTCGTCGGCGGTCGTGACAACAGGTGCCTTGAATGCCGGCGGGTCCTGTGAGCGGCAGTTGTTCACGCGCGCGGTAGCCCCGGCCGTCGGACCGCCGCGACCCGAACCGTTGAGGTTGGGTGTGGCGGCTGCCGCCGCTGGCCTTGCGTCCTGTGCTCCGCCCACATGCCGGGCGATGCCCAGCATGCGCCCGCCCAGTTTGCTGTAGATGCCTGCTGGGCTGATGCGTAGAGCCCGCCCCAATGAGATGGGGTAGGCGTTTATTTTGGAGCAAATCTCGTCTGCCACCTTTCGTTCCTCGTCCCCCGATTCAATCGCTGGAATGGGGTCGGTGCGTGGCCGCGGGGTCGCGGCTTGCGCTGCAGTTCCCCCAGCGGCTGCTGTGCGCGGGCGCGGAGCCGCAGCCGAAGCAGCGGGGGGCTTGTCACCACGGGGGCGGCGACCAGGTGTGGTCGGCCGTGCCGTGGCTGGAGCGCTGGGGTTTGCGCGCCCCGGTCCTCCGCGGGGCATAGCAGCTGAGGTGCTCGCCGCCGCGGCTGCTGCTTGAGTGGGTCTCGGGGCTGGGCCTTCCCGCTCCCGAGCCTGTTCACGTTCCCGTGCCAACTCCCGCTCTCGGCGCTGCTCACCGTGACCGGCCGTGAAGCGCCTGGCTGGAGACCTATCCGTTTCCATGGGAGTGGGGCCAGGCACCGGTACTGGTACCCGCTTGCGAGGGAGCGTAGTGGCTTCAAAGTCGCCTACTCTCTTCGTGTAGGCGGAGGCAGCTTTTTCCGGGGCTGTGTAGTCATAACCCCGGTAGCTAGGGGTCCGCAGCGACGGGGGGTAGTGACGGGTAGATCCACCGCTGCTACTGCTGCTGAAGTAGTCTTCCTCCGACATGGCCCCACCGTCATCCGAGTCCTCGTCGGAGTCGGCGGCCTGGACATGATCATGATATCGTCCTGGTCCTGCCCTGGCCAGTAGGGACTGGTAGAGGTTGACGCTGGGGTCGAGACGGTGGAGCAGCTGCATGCGTGCCATGCGGCTGCTCAGGCGATCCACGTCGGAGGCTCCGCTGCCTCCGGGCCGGTTGTTGCCATTACCGGCGCTACCGCCTCCCCCTGTTCCCGCCCGGTTGGGGGTGTGCTGGTCGGGGCGGCGGTCACGCGTGTCTCGATCATAGCGCCGTTCGCTGTCGAACTTGGTGCCGTAGCGCGGTCCCACGCTGGGAGAGCGTGTGTCGAAGCGTACACGGCGCCCATCACGGCTGTCGCTGCGGCCGCGGGTATCGCTCTCACTGCCGCCGTCACCTCTTCCGTTGCCACTCCCGGTGCGGTGAGGCGCCGAGCGGCCCTTCTCGCTGGCATAAACCGCCTTGCGGATCGCTGCAGTCAGGTTATGCGGCTCCATAATGTAGACCTCGTCATAGATGTCGGGTTCTAGTCCCCGCATGAAGTTGTGCATATGGGTCGGGTCGCGGTTGTAGTCGATGCGTAGCTGGGTGACCAGGCTCAGGTACCGGTCCGAGTACTCGCGCACCGTCTCGCCGCGTCGTTGGGAGCAGTTGGCCAGTTGCGAGTGCAGCTCGCGGTCTGACACACCCCAACGCTCGCGTAGGGCGTCGCAGAAGCCCTCCCAGGTGGAGGAGGCCATAGGGTTGGCTAGTTTCCATGCACGATACCATTCCTTCGCGGTGGGAGCAAGCCGCTTAGCTGCCAGGTGCAGCTTGCGTGCCTCATCCCACCCAAACTCCTCGGCCAGCTCTTCCACATTATCCAGCCAATCCCTCACGGAGTGCGTGGAGGGGTCAAAGCGCTCGCAATGGGCTGCGATGCGTTCATAATCAATGCCCTGGGTTGCCCCCGCCGATGATGCGGGGGTATATCCGGACGTTCGGGGACGGCGCGAACTAGGCGCGTCGTCGTCGTCCATTCTCAGTGGTGGCTGTCGATAGGGAAAAGGTCCCGGTAGCGAAACCAAAAACGACGCACAGCCCCCCTACAGCCGCCAGGCTAATTTTTTCGCTCAGCCAGACAGCTTTTGCAGGCAAGATGCTTGTCGTAGGCAGGTCTCTTCCAGATGGCTAGCCACCCAACACCGGTCGTATGATGACGCCCGGTGCTGTTTTAACTGAGAAGGGGGGAGAAGGGAGACGGAGGCGGGTGTGGGGGCCGACGAGAGCGGGCCTTGGTCAGACGCGGTCGGTGTTGCCAGACGGTGTTGCCACACACGTGCGCTCCGCAGAAGTTGTTGTCGCCGCTGGGATACGGTCTTGTTTAGTTGTTTTCTTGGTCTAGGCGGTTAGAAGTAAGGATACAGAAAGTAAGGGGCGCCGGGTGCTGACACGCACCGGCGCCGCACAGGCGGGCTCGGCTTGCAAGGACCGGGCACCAGAGGGCAGACGCTGTCTCACTCAACGCTGGCCTGTCCTGCGCACTCCACGATGTGGGAGCTAGAGGTGGGGAAGGAAGAATATCCTTTCGGGGGAGTCGGCTTGGCCGGGATTGGGGCACGGGGCCAGAGCAGGTGGGTCTTGAGGGGTAGGAGGAGAGAGAGGGAAAGAGAGGAAGGCCAGGGGAAGGCGACCCACAGAATGCTACCGGAACTTAGTTTAGGCCTGGCTGCGTCTCCGCTGGCTAGGGTTATCCGCTGTCTTGACTTGTTTTTGCTTGACGAGACCCTCCCGCCGGTAGGGGCACAGGGGACTGGTCACGGCAGTGGCTAGGAGCCTGCTGCTAATTTAGGCGTGCGCGGGCGACTTGGGACAGATTGCTTGACGCCGGAAAGGCCAGTTGCAGTGACGGCGCAGCCGTCACTGACGGGGGCGGACCTGTAACGGAAACCTGTTTAGGTGGCAGGGGAAGATTGAACCTGCACACGAAAGAGAGAGGGGAAATGCCTGCGAGGGAGGGGACACCGACGCAGGCTAGTGCCTGCGACACGAAACACAATGGCAGAGCGCGGCCCTGCGTGTGCTGACAATAGCTGCTGACCTGGTTGCGCGTTCACAACTGCTGTCCTGATTACGGCACCGGATGGCACCACTGCAAGACGCCCGATCCCTGGGGCTACCTACACCCTTAACCTGATATCCCGACGTTATCCCAGTCAGTCCCTGCTTATCCCAGGGGGGAAACTCAACCCCCTTGTTACCTACGACACACCGACCCTACTGGCTGCGGGGCTCCTTGCCCGTCTTACGCGCGGGAGTCAACCCGGAGGCTGCGAGGCTCCTTTTACTCGCTAGGCCTGGGGCTTCGGGGACTTGCTGCCCTAGTGTGTGGGTGGGCCTCACAGAAGCACGATACCTCCTCCTTTATGCCTAAGACTGAGGGGAACGGGATGACCAAACGGTGAGGCCTTGAGAGGTGGGTGTCAGAATCCACTGACCCACGACCACGCGATGTAGCAGTTGACACGGGGCTATGCGACTCCAAACGTGGGCACCTGCGGTGCAACAGAAACTGAAGAGAAACCCTGCGGCCACCTACGGCCGGGGTACGAACACAAACCACAAACAGGCAGACAGGCGGGGGGCAGAGAGCGTCCCACAATATAATCCCTCTACGTATAACAGCTGGAGCCCTTAAGATGGCAGGTGCACAGCTGACGACAGGTTGTTTACAGAACCCTACACGTTACCTCACGATGGGGGAGGCGGAGAGTGTGGGGGGTATAATAGCTGGCGCTTCCAAAGGTCTAGATCAGAGAGCTGCACTGGACGTTGCCGGCTGGATGGCTAGGCGTTGTCGAGGCAGGGGAACTGTAGACCAGGTTGATTCACACACACGCACACGTTACACGGTCAGCCTGGCCGCAGATGGCCGGCTACAAAGTTGGTCCAGAGGGCTTGGTTCCCTCGTGCACACGTAACCTATTCAAAGCGTCACAACTGTCTTGGCAATACACTAACTATGACCACAGCGGTGGGCTTGCCAGGCCCGATTCTGTAAGAAGAGTTATTCTGTTTTGGTTAGGTAAGTCTTGAATACAACTCTACTGCTGGGTGACGAACACTGCGCCGGCAGCGCCTATATATACTCCCCTCAATGGGTCGTACGGCGCTTGGGACTTGCCGTTCAGGCCGAGGACTGTGGCCTGTGGCCTGGCTGGCTTGCCCGGCCTGCCCCCTGTCCTGCTTGGCTTGGCTGGCCTGAGTGGCCGCCAAGCCGCGCAGGCCATCTGCGCAGCGCCCGCCTCCGCCAAACCTCCTAACACGCACATCACATCATCACCTATCCTGCTACTCTCACCGCCTCAGGCCTAGCGCCTTGAGGGCTCCTACAGTCAGTCTGTTTCCTCAGGCCTGCGAGGCCCTCCGACACCATCGACCAGCGCATTCAGGCGCGCCCTTATGTCAAACACACAAACACCTGCACACCGACACACCTGGCCTCTCGCCAGCCTTCGTCTTGCCCGCCGCATGCCCAGGCCGCGCTCAGCTGTCGCTGCTCCGGCCTGGACCCGGTTGCTGAGCCAGCCATTGCTGCTCAGCAACTGGGAGCCTTAACTGATCACCGCATTCACCGTTTTATGCAGCCGACCCTTCGTCGCCGAGTGCGGCTTTCGACCACTTGCTCGGTCCGCAACCCTTCAGCGACTCCTTGCTCAAACTGCCTTCTTTTTGTCACCTTGATTACGTATTGCATACATACTACCAAATGTAATGCTTCGGGCCCTGGAGTTCGCCACCTGCTTGCCTTTCGTCTTGTGCCGACAGCTTACCGCACTGCTCCCCTACTCGCTCGCTTCTTGTTGTACATCCAGATAGCTCAACACAATCAATCAATCTTCAAACGGCCTGTGTACTGCCAGCCCTTTTCCTCACGGTTTGCTTTGCGGAATCCAGAATTCGCCTTGTCTCTCACGCCGTCTGCTTGGTGCACTCCATCTGTATTTACCCCGCCCATTTAACTTGGTTGCCAATATAGTACACACGGGCTCACGCCTCGCGTTCCAGGTTGGACCGACGTTGCGTGTGCCCGTCCCTGCCGCGGCCTCACCCCTTCACCCATCCTGATCTCCCCGTGTTACCCCGCGTTGGAACCCCCAGCACGCACTTGTATGCTAGCCCGTAACAATTTTTAGCGGGCTACGTGGCTGGCGAGGACTGGTACAAAACATGTACTGGCGCTGACAGGAGGTGCCGCGTGCTTTGCACCTACAGCGAGGAGTAAGTGCGTGCGTAGTAGGTGGCGGCACAAGAACGCAGCAGCAATAATCCCCATCCAATAAAGCAAAACCAACTTACTGTTCCCATCCAAAAATTCAAAGGTCTGATCGAGGCCTTGCTTGGGCACATACGGCGCCATCAGATGCGCCGCTTGGTAGGACTCGCACACATATTGGGCTACCGTAACCCGCCGATCTGATGGCGGTGGAGGACCTGTCAGAGATAAATAGGTAGAGGACGTACATACGGGAGGTGAAACTTACTTTATGCGTACATGAGGTAGCTGCCATGATGACATCTTATTTTCAACTGCAATCAAACCATACATACCCGGAACTGATGCCGCTAGGCAGGGCCCAGCGCTCATTTTCTCCACTTTGTGTGGTCGTCACGGCGATATACGTAGTGCTATCCAGCCCCCCGAAGTAAGCCAAGGTTAGGCCCGCGTTAGCTCTGAGCTTTAAGGTGTATGATGACCCGTCGCCTGTCATTGACATGGAGCAGGCAGGGTTGCAGTATTAATGGCCGAGCACCAGCAGGTATTGGGCGAGCGAGCGACACACGTGAGCAACTCACACACACGCCCGCCGATGTACGCCAAACAACGTATGTATGTTGCGCCCATGACGCGCTTCAGCCACAGTTCTCACACATTACTTACTATCTGCGTCAAGCCAGAATTGTTGGTCCAGCGAGGATGGGTTGCAGGGGGCAGTGAGGAGCCCGGCGCCCGGCCATGGCTGGGCAACCAAACACAATTCGGATGCACTGTTGCGGATGAGCTTGAACGTAGCACCGGCATCTGCACGCGGGCGAATAAAGTAACAGGTGAGAAACACAATTAGCAGCAGCGGCAAGCAACAGCTAGATAGGATAGCCGCATCGGATCACTCATCGTGCATCAATCCAGCGCGCGAGCGACGGCCGCCAGAGCGCTCAAGCAACAAGGCAGACTAGCTAGATAGTGCAGATGCGCACGTGCGCACGCGTGCATCACGCACTCACCAGCCTGAGGAGGCAGGGGTGGTGGTAGTGGTGGAGGGGACGGCGGTGGGAGGGGAGGTAGGGGAGACGGGGACGGGGGCGCTGGCGGCAGCGGTAGCAGTAAGGGAGCTGCGGGCGGGAGGCAAGCAGCGATGGATTTATCAGCATGCATGTTCATAATACATATATGTTCACAACGCAAGCGCCGTGCGCGCCAGATAGCTAGAGTAACCAGCGACCATACATACACGACTAATACGAACTTTACCTGCAAACAAGAAGGCCACGCGGTGGACGTAGTTGTCAGGGCTGGGCTGTGACTGCGTCTGGATTCCGGCGAACCAATGGCCGGCTGGGACTGGCACCCAGGACTGCCCGCTGGTGCACAGCGTGCTACTGCCGACGTAGAGGATGGTGCCGTTCGACAGCTGCAGCTGCAGGGTCTGCGCTGCGTTGCCCCAGCCGCTGCTGCCCGCGCAGCAGGCGCGCACGGCCATAATGTCCAAACCGTCAACGTTAGAAACCAGGTATTCCGCCCCCACTGAGCTGCTGCTGTCACCGTGGAGGGCGCCGAGAGGGGTGCCCGCTGCTGCATATGCGCTGATCTCCACCCACATCGGGCCGCTGTTGGTGTCTGTGCGGGCTGCCAGTGCGGCTAGTTTCGTGTACGCGGCCAGATCGCCGTCAGACACCGTGTTGACGTAGGTGGTGGTGACGCTTCCGCACATGTAGTCTGAGACCTGGACCTTGTACAGCTCTGTATATTTTGTCGTTTCAGGAAGGAGGGTTGCAAGCACAGACTCGAGGGGCACCAGGGTAATGAATCTTGTGCGGCTTGTGAGCGAGGGTGGATGGAGAAGCAAGCCGGCGACTACGGCGACTACTCCCTTGGGTATGTACGTACGGCAAGCACAGACTCGAGGGGCACCAGGGTAATGAATCTTGTGCGGCTTGTGAGCGAGGGTGGATGGAGAAGCAAGCCGGCGACTACGGCGACTACTCCCTTGGGTATGTACGTACGGCGGCGGAATACATTAATAAAAACTACCCAGGCTGCTGGACGGCATATCGAAGTATCCTAACGAAATGTTGTGCGAGAGGAAGGGCCTTGCAACGTATCTACGGTTATTATGTGCGTCTTTTCGAGCATGTGCGTGTGTGCGCCCGCCCAGCTGCCATGGATATACGTCCAGTATGTATGGCAACGCTTACTTGCAGCAGGCGGGCGGGGGAAGCAAGCCCAGGGCTTACCATGAATAATATATACACCGTTGGTGTACGGACCCCCACAGACCTGTGAGATAAAGTGTGACGAATTGTGTATGTATGCGTGTGCGTGTGAGAATATGTACCATCAATCAAGCGGTAACTACTGTCTGTCCATATTCCGTGCACTGCTAGATGCATGGACGTGCACCGGATTGGCTTCAAGTTCCTAATTCTACCTACCTGGCTGCTGTTGCCACCGCACGGCCTTGTGCATTCCTCAGAATGGCCAAGGCTTGTCGCTAAGGAAAGGTCATTGCCTCCAAAGCAAAACCACGAGAACTGCACACCGTACAGCCTGAGTCCAGCGGCGCGAGCCAGGGCGGCACAATCCTCCAGCGTCAAATCCTTTTTATCCCATGCCAGTACTACCGGCATCGTGCGTTTGTCACTATCATGAAAGCAGCCGTAGTACAGTCCCGTTTGACCACCCGGGGGCGGTGTGGGAGGAAGTGGAGGAGAGGGCGGGTTGGGGCTCGGAGGCGGGCTCAGGACTGTTGTGGGCGTGTGTATGTGGGAGGGGGGGAAGGGGCATGATCAACCCAACACAAGGGCCGGCATCTATCACCGCACCTAATACGGTATGCGCAAGGCCTTTCTACGGAGCGGGCGGTAGGGCCCTGGACATTGGGCCCCAGCAGGCTCACCGTCGAGACGGTATACGTTACTTGCGTATGGTCCTCCACAAATCTGTGAGGCACACATTTGGCAATGGCAAGCAACGGCGCGCGTAATGAGCAGCACATACTGGTATGTGACGTGACGTCCTTCGTTGGGACATTTATAACCTTGCTTGGTCTGCAAAACGGTGTATATATGTGACATGCATCGTTCCTACCTGGTTGCTGTTGCCACCGCACGGCATTGTGCATTCCTCAGAAGGGCCAAGGCTTGTCGCTAAGGACATGTCGTTGCCTCCAAAGCAAAACCACGAGAACTGCACACCGTACAGCATCAGTCCAAAGGCGCGAGCCAGGGCGGCACAATCCTCCAGCGTCAAATCCTTTTTATTCCATGCCAGGAGAAACGGCAGTCTGCGGCCATCTATCAGGACTGTCCTTGAAACAGCCGTAGAGGCCACTGGGGGGTGCCGGAGGAGGTAACGGCGCGGGTGGAACTGCAAAAAGCACGCAATCAAGAATGATGGGCATGAAGGTACATTTAGGTTGTCTGCTGCTGCAAGTAAGCCATCCAGAAATGGGCAGTGTCATTCAGAGTCCACCATGCGTCCACACACCGCATAACGACCTGACTCCATCCATCCCTGGCGTTTTAATCCGGCGCGTACGTGCGAACCCAATTCCCATATATGTTTAGAGTGATCACCTGGTGGAGGTGGCGACGGTGAGGGCGGTTCGGGACTTGGAGGCGGGCTAAGGCCTGCGTGCTCAGCAGCAGGCAGGCGCAAAGGCAGCAGGCGATAATGATCAGTCCCACACAAGCCCGCTGCTCATTCTAATATGAGTCCATCAACATGGACGACGATGTTGCTAGTAATGCTCAAAAGGGCAGATGGCTCGAGACAGCGGCGTTTCTCTAGCTCTCTAGCTCGATATGCTAGGTGTGCAGGCTTGGACGTAGTGGACTTTGAAGAGCGGCCTAGGACATGGAGGTTGTAGTTTGGAGGTTGTGACTCTTTCGTGGTGAGGCGTCAGCGTGAGGGGGGCGGGCCCTCTCGCCCTAGTCACCTTGCCCCGTTAATCCATGCCAGGCCCTATGGGCCGGCGTTGTAATTATTATTATTATTCTCGAGACAGCGCGCACGTGAGTGATGAGAGAATGGAATAGCAGGTACAGCAGTACGTAGCAGCATGCCTGCCTGCCGTGTTGATAACCCAACACCAGGGTCACCACACTACACAGGAGTTGATAGCCCAACACCAGGCGGCAGGGTCGCCACACTACACAGGAGGTGATAACCCAACACCAGGGTCGCCATACTACACAGGAGGTGCGTGATAACCCAACACTAGTGTGGTGCACTAGACAGGAGGTGATAGCGGAAATGTGTGCGTGTGTGTGTGTGTGTAACAACGGTTTGCAGTTGTTTATCAGATCACGTGATCGTGTATCCGGACAACCCGTAGTTGCTAGTGCCAGGGCGCATTAGCACCATTGTTAAACACAAAACAAACGGAACAAAGCCGCTGAACACGCGTGCGCAGTTACGGACCACGGTTTGTGTGTGTGTGTGTGTGTGTGTGTGTGTGTGTGTGTGTGTGTGTGTGTGTGTGTGTGTGTGTGTGTGTGTGTGTGTGTGTGTGTGTGTGTGTGTGTGTGTGTGTGTGTGTGTGTAACAACGGTTTACAATTGTTTATCAGATCACGTGATCGTGTATCCGGACAACCTGTATTTGCTAGTGCCAGGGGCGCATTAGCACCTTGTTTGTCGCGCATTGGTCTGGCAGCACATGTCTCCCAAGCCTACGCGTAGCGTTAGACGTCAGTTTGGCCACAGGCGCCGCACCTCCATCTATTGTGGTTAGACACTGATTTGGCCCTAAGGATGCGAATTACAATTGAAGGGACAGTCCGACAAGCGGGGGCACACCGTACCCACGCCGCGAGGGACCGTCTCCGGCCCAGAGAGAAACACCCACCCCCTGGTTGACTGCCGACCTTCATAGCGTTACGCGCATGAGTCGAAGCCAAGCCGAAGCCCGCCAAAGCCCCACCGCCACGTAACACCCCTCATCTCTTTTAGGTCTTTTGGCGGCAGCACCAACGCAAAACAAGGCACGACAGGCCAGTGGTCTGCCGACAGCCCCATCAAACGCAAGCACCACACAAATATCACGTCCGAAGACGATGGCTGGCGTCAGAGACGCGCAATGTCTTGGCCCGAAGGTCCGCACCTCCGTCTATATTGGTGAGACTTCGGTTTGGCCCTAGGAGCCGCACCTCCGTTTATATCAACACTGCTGCGAGCCGGCAGCTGGACACCATGCCTTGTTTGTT